>NC_074696.1:39727679-39775179 GCF_029448725.1 Salvelinus fontinalis | reverse complement strand
GGGAACCCAATCCCGCTGTCCTTCACCCGTCCTTATTAACCCTACGCCCTCTACCGTTCCCCTATTCCTTTCATCCTTCACCCATCAATCCTCTACTAAACCTGCATCTTCCCTCGTCTCCCGTCCATCACTTTAGTAACCGCAACACCTCCATCCTTCACACACACACACACACACACACACACACACACACACACACACACACACACACACACACACACACACACACACACACACACACACACACACACACACACACACACACACACATCCCCCCCCACCACACTAAATGCCAAAACCTCCAACGAAGACGCGCATTCAAGTCCAATTCCATACCGGCCCGCCGGGGGCCATATTGATCGAAGAACTAAGCCTCTGTAGTGTTGATGGTTAAATACACACACGCCACCTGATTTAATCCACCTAGAATGTTCTCTATAGCACCACAGTATACCAGACAATAAAACACAGAGGTCAGCAATGGACTGTGTTCATTCTCGGGCGCCCGGATCAGCTCTAGCTTTTATAGCGCTGTAATTAGAAGGTTTAATCACGATATTGATTCCCGGTGCTTTTATATCTACAAGGGGCAGCCTGTGATAACATGTATAGCTCTGTAATTACCACATTAATTACAATATTGATTCAGTAATTGTGATCATCTCCTGATACCACCAAGCTATTGTGTGCTGGGAGGGAGACAGACCGACGGATGGAGAGAGGGAGAGGGGGACTGAAGGAGAGACAGATGTAAGGAGAGAAGGGGTGGAACTTAAGAGTTGAGAGGGAGAGAGTGTATGGAAATTAAGGAATATACAGGCCCGGCTGTGTGTACACGTATGTGCGTTCTCATGCGTGCACATGTGTGTTATTGAATAAGTGACGGTGTGCTGCTCTCTGCGTGCTGATGGACACGTCACACACCACAGCTGTGCCTCGCTTCTGGCCGCACGCCCCTTTCTCCATGTTACGTAAACCTCACCGAGAGAGACACACACACATTGACACACGCACTCATTATCAGGATGGCGCCGGAAGGAGAAGTGGCCCTTTTACGGGCTTCTGACCAATTGGGTTATTTTGTGTTTTTTTTGAGGGCGCTGATTGGGGTACATAATGTTAGGGGTACATAATGTTTCTGCCGTTGTTTCCTAAGACCTAAACTAGCTTCTAGGCATCAACAGCTATCACGAATGTTGATTTGGACGAGGACTTCTACTTCAATGAGTTGGGGGCGAAAGACATATTGATTATCGCGGATCAGGCCCGAAATCCCCGACACTCGAAGGAGGAGACGGCGCTATAGAGGCCGGCGTGCGGGGATACCTGACGAGACTACGTTGGAGAGTGGATAAATCGCCTCTACCCGCCGTTCTGTTGGCGAACGTGCCATCACTGGAGACTAAACTGGATGAGCGCCGTTCGAGACTCCTATCAACATGATCTGAAGAACTGTAATATCCTTTGTTTCTCCGACTCGTGGCTGAACAAGGACATGTTAAATATAACTCTAGCTTGTACAGAAAAACATCGGCTGGACAGAACGGCTGCGTCGGGGGAGGGTAAATAACAACTGATGCGCAGCCTCTAATATTCAGAAATTCTCTAGGTTCTGCTCGCCTGAGTTAGAATTCCTTTCCTCCACACACAGAGACTCATACAATGCTCTCCCTCGCCCTCCATTTGGCAAATCTGACCATAACGCTATGCTCCCGATTCCTGCATACACGCAAAAACTCAAACGGGAAGTACCAGTGAAGCGCTCAATACGGAAGTGGTCTGATGAAGCGGATGCTAAGCTACAGGACTGTTTCGCTAACACAGACTAGAATATGTTCCGGGATTCATACAATGGCATTTAGGAGTTTCCCAAATCAGTCACCGGCTACATTAATAAGTGCATCAACGACGTCATCCCCACAGTGACAGTACGTACATATCCCAACCAGAAGCCATGGATAACAGGCAACATCCTCACTGACGTAAAGGCATAGCTGCCGCTTTCAAAAAGCGGAACACCAATCTGGAAGCTTATAAGAAATCCCGCTACGCCCTCCGACGTACCATCAAAAAGGCAAAGCGCCGAACAAGACCAAGATCAAACCCTACTACACCGGCTCTGACACTTGTTGAATGTAGCAGAGCTTGCAACTATCACAGATTACAAAGGGAAACCCAGCCGCGAGCTATCCAGTGACGCAAGCCTACCAGATGAACTAAATACCTTCTATGCGCTTCGAGGCTAGCAACACTGAACTATGCATGAGAGCACCAGCTGTTCCGAACGAGAGTGTGTGATCACGCTCTCCGTAGCCGATGTGACTAAGACCTTTAAACCGGTTAACATTCACAAGGATGCACGGTCAGACTGATTACCAGTACATGTACTCAGAGCATGCCCTGACCAGCTGGCAAGTGTCTTCACTGACATTTTCAACCTCTCCCTGACCCAGTCTGTAAAACCTACATCTTTCAAGTAAACCACCATAGTCCCTGTGCTCAAGAACACTAAGATATCCTGTCTAAATGACTACCGCACCGTAGCACTCGCATCTGTTGCCATGAAATGCTTTGAAAGGCTGGTCATGGCTCACATCAACACCATCATCCCAGACACCCTGGACCCTCTCCAATTCGCATACCACCCAAACAGATCCACAGATGATGCAATCTCTATTGCACTCCACACTGCCCTTTCCCACCTGGACAAAAGGAACACCTATGTGAGAATGCTGTTTATTGACTACAGCTCAGCGTTCAACACCATTGTGCCCGCCAATCTCATCACTAAACTAAGGACCCTGGGATTAAACACCTCCCTCTGCAACTGGATCCTGGACTTCCTGACGGACCGCCCCCAAGTGGTATGGGTAGGCAACAACACAACCGCCTTGATGACCCTAAACACGGGGGCCTGAGAGGGGTTGGGTTAAATGCGGAAGACACATTTTGGTTGAATGCATTGTGGTGCAACTGACTAGGTATTCCCTTTTGCTTTCCTGAGGGCTGCGTGCTTAGTTTCCTCTTCTACTCCCTGTTCACTGCGTGGCTGCGCACGACTCCAACACCATCATTAAGTTTGCAGGCGACACAACGGTGCTAGCCCTGATCACCGTCGGCGATGAGACAGCCTACAGGGAGGAGGTCAGGGACCTGGCAGTGTGGTGCCAGGTCAACAATCTCTCCCTCAACATCAGCAGGACAAAGGAGCTGATCAGGAAATGGAGGTCTGAGCACGCCCCCATCCACATCGCCAGGGCTGTTGTGGAGCAGGTCGAGAGCTTCAAGTTCCTCTGTGTCCACATCACTAAGGAACTATCATGTTCCACACTAGAGGTTGACAAAGGTGTGAAAATTCATTTCTGGCTATTGTTTGTTTAGGGTGTATCGATAATCATTTCAGTAATGCAATATGCGACTGTGATATATGGTTGTCTTACCTATTTTTGTTAAATGCACTGACTGTAGGCCTAAGTCTCTCTGGATAAGAGCGTATTCTAAATGACCTAAATGTAGATGGATTAAGGCTGGAGGATGAGGCCAGAGACCCCAGCAGGATGGTCTGCTCAGCACAGCACCAGCAGAAATCTATAGCCTACAGCTGAGCACATATGGACATTTACAACATAAACATTCAAAAAAAGTTTTTCAAAACCTGAGCGGCGGTACCGCATAAGTCAATCTATTTTTATTTCACTCTTCACCGCAGATGGGTTTAGTTAAATACGCAGATGGGTTTAGTTAAATAATAAATATATAATTAATGTAATTGTAATTAATGTAATTGGGCTTGACAGTAAAGTTCTCCGGTTGGACGCCTATTTGATTAAACCACAGCAATTTTTTTCAAGCCCTATTACTCGGTTCCTTCCTTGTCAAAGACAACTCCATCAAATTTGGCTAGAACAGTCGCTCCTTCCTTGGTTCTAATGTTAATGTTAGTGATGTGTCCTTGGCTGTAACAAGACATTGCAATTCATTTGAAGGCTTCATCACTTAGCCTACTGATATAGGTTGACATCTGACTCTGAGGTGGCCTAGTGACTGGCAACAACTGTAGCGAGACCCGAGTGAGCTGACGGGAGGGAGGAAATTACCATGTATTTATTCTTATTAAGTAAACTATATTGGGCAGTTGTTGTTTTTATAAAATGCTCCACACATGACGTATTTACGCCCAAAAAACTGTTTAACTCTTCCTGTACTGCCCGCTCCTGTAGACTGTTGATTCTGTCCCGAACTTGACTCTAGAACGTCACTCCCATTCCTGTCAAAATCCCGCGGGTCTTGCGGGATTCGTCCTGTTCCCGTTTCAATTGTTCCCGTGTCAACCTCTAGTCCACACACATCAACACAGTCGTGAAGATGGCTCAACACCTCTTCCCCCTCAGGAGACTGAAAAGATTTGTCATGGGTCCTCAGATCCTCAAAAAGTTCTGCAGCTGCACCATTGAGAGCATCTTGACTTGCTGCATCACCGCTTGGTATGGAAACTGCTTGGCATCTCACCCAAGTCATAAACTGTTCTCTTTGCTACCGCACCACAAGTCTGGAACCAACAGGACCCTGAACAGCTTCTACCCCCAAGCTATAAGACTGATAAATAGTTAGTTAAATAGTTAACCAATAGCTACCCGGAATATCTGCATTGACCCACCCTTTTTGCACGAACTCTTTTGGCTCATCACATGTTACAGTTTATTATCTATCCATTGCCTAGTCACTTTATCCATACCTATTGTACAGATCTACCTCAATTTCCTCGTACCCCTGCATATCGACTTGGTAACCCGTGTATAAAGCCAATTTTATTATTACTCATTGTGTATTTATTACTTGTGTTATTATTTTTCTATTGATCTACTATTTATTTCTCTGCGTTGTTGGGAAGGGCACTTTAGTAAGCATTTCACTGTTAGTCGACACCGGTTGTTTACAAACCGTTTGATTTGACACCCACCCACACACACACTGCCCCTCCCTGTCACCCCCGCACGTTAACCACCCCTCTCTACACATACACATTCATTATTACCACAGAGATACAGTATGCACTGTCAATTACCCCCCCCCCCCCCCCCCCCACCCACACACACACACACACACCATCACTACATTATTGATATCATTTAATGGACCAATACCTTCATGTTATGTCCATCTGTTTAAACATGCACAGTTACGACACGGCGTCATCGAAATTATTTTAGCTATGTAGTGCTAGGCCTTAGAAGTGAACCTTCTGTGTTCACGCGTGCATGACTGTCTACGTGACTGGTTGGCCCTTGTCAAAATGTAGTGAGGAGACGAAGAGAGGAAGCCACGCAGGACTATTGAGATGCACCCGTCGTGTTTCACATTTGGTAAGAGAGGGTTCTCGTTCCGCGAGCACTAACCACCTTTTTCTCTGGTGACTCTTCTTTGCCGTTTGTCAGCAGGGCATTTGTTCCAGCCAAGACTGTTGACACAAGGAATAGACAGTCCCTTCTCTCACGCACCGCACACACGACCGCACACAGTGTGCACACGCGGCTTTTACGCGTCACCGTCACTGATAGAAAGGCCTCTCGTGTCTCGTCTTGGGTTTTACTTCTCAATCCACCGTAAAATGAGGTGGTTAGTAGTTCAGGGGCTGTCTAGAAATCCCGAGCGAAGAAAGATGGTCTGCGAGCGGCAGTCTCTCACGTACGGCTCCTTTGTTCTGTCGTCGTAAACATACTCATATTTCATCTCGACCAGGCAAGCTGTTTTCTTTGCTTTGGTTAAAGTCTTATTTCCTCTCTGTTTTACCCACTGCTCTGTGCACCATCCCTAACCCCTTCCTCACCTCTATCCTATCAGAGTGTTATACGTGAATCCTAACCAGCACAATCACACCATGTGACTAGCACAGTGTGGTGGACCACACTATGAGAATGGACTACAGGGTGAAGTGTCCTATGGTAATTGGTTGGCACTGGTTTTAATGGCGGACGTGTTGAATTTAATTTACTGAGCAATCGGGTCTAAATCAGTGCATACCGGTGTTATCTTGGTCAGGTCGTTATTGTAAAAGAGAACGTAAAGGCGAAATCAAATAATTAACACCTACTATAGCACTGTAGGTAGTACGTCAAACACTTTCATACATCATAGAGGCACTAAACATGAATCATGTATATTTAACTACGAATTACATTTATATATCTATTTATCACTCCCTCCCAGGCCCCCCTTCTCCTCCCAAAGACTTGGTCTACACCCTCAAGCAGTCCACCCTGATCCTGGAGTGGGGCGCGCCAACGGACACGGGCGGCAGGGGGGACCTGACCTACAGCGTGGGCTGCCGCCGGTGCGTGGGGCTGCAGTGTGAGCCGTGCGGTGCCAGCGTGGGCTTCATGCCCCAGCAGAGCGGGGTGACTGAGCGCACGGTGACCGTGGTCAACCTCATGGCCAACTCCAACTACACGTTGACGGTCGAGGCCCTCAACGGAGTGTCAGAGCTCCTGCCCAACAAGAGGTTCTACACACAGGTCAACGTGTCAACTAGCGTGCCAGGTTAGTGGAAGCTGTGTTCACACACACGGAGTGGCGCACACACACACACACACAAGCACATCATCACACTGATTCTCGTACTTTACCCTCAAATCAGTAACACACCAACCAACGTATGAGAACAAAGGAGTGCCCAAAAGCACACGATACACAAACTCTGAACTGATTACACACACACACACGCGCGCTCACACCATCGGGCTCAGCGCCCCTCTCCTTTCGACACTAGCTAAAAGACTCTCATCATCACGGTGGAGCCATCTCATTTTCATCAGCACCCTTCACAAAGCCATTAGCCAGAGGCTTTAGAAAAAGCACTCAGCAAAGTGTTCCTGTCAACTGAGACACACACAACCCCCCCAGCAACCCCCCCCCCCCCCCCCCCAATGATATGGAGTTAGCTCGACTGTGGAAAGACCCAACCCCACCATCGACCCAGACTCCATACATTCTCTCCTACTTCTCTATCTACACATTTGATGACTCTTGTTTGTTCAACTTGTCTGAATTCGCCGGCTGATATTTCACAAACATCGACCTGCTGTGGGGAAGGGAAGAAAAAAAAAGACAAGACAAATGTAATGTTTCATTTGCATATGCAGAGAAGAGAGGTAATGGGAGCCCTCGAAGTGAAAGCGTGTGTTGTACTCTAATTGTTAATTAGTGGCAGCAAATGCAATGCGTTATGAATGGAGGTTGTATTAATGCACATTTGGAAACGGAATGTCAGCACTTTGGAGGATCCACGGTTGGGCTAAAGTGACGTCAGGCACACACACACACACACACACACACACACACACACACACACACACACACACACACACACACACACACACACACACACACACACACACACAGGAGAGTTATCACGATGGCTTTATCAATAGAGTCATGATTTGGTGAAGGAGGAGGTACGTTTTGGCGGGGTGTGTGCCTGTGAGCGTAAGCTTGTGTGTGTGTGTGTGTGTGTGTGTGTGTGTGTGTGTGTGTGTATGCAAGAGTGTGGCTGAGGCTTAATCCAAGGGTCACGGAATGGCCTATACCTGCATTCTTATGAACATTCACTCAGTCACCCTCATAACTCTACATACAATCCGAGAGGTAGACACGAGCACAAAGGAACCGGTTGGCAAGTGCACACACAAACACTTAACACACACACGAAGGGTTAAGCATGCGCTCGTAATGCCGCACGGAGAGGGATACACACTGACAAGTGCACAAATGCTGAGCGAATGGAGGCCTGAAGGTCTCAGGGGCCACCTTTTGCATTCTTAGATCTGAGTTTTGAGCTAAAGGTTGAGTCGTCAGTTCCGGGCAGTGTTCAGGAGGAACACCTGAACCTCTCACCTAACGTGAGTATTGAAGACGTAGGTGCCACACACCTCCAACTACAGCATGTCCTTTTCCTCTTTCTCTTCCTGCTTTCTACCTCCTTATCGCTTCATTTCCTTTACTCCCATTATCTGTGCTGTTGTCTCTCTTTCTTTTTTCCCCCTCTCTCTTTCTCTCTGTCGCTTTCCCTCTTCGTTCTTTTTCCTGTGTCATATACGCCCCCCCCCTCTCTCTCTCCCTCTCTAACCAGCCCTACTAATTTAGACATAAATCTCCCTGGTCCAGAGAGTGGAACGGGGGACTTTCTCATTGTGTGCTTCTCTGAGTGCTGCCTGCCCGGGGCCTTTATACATTAAGAAGGAGAGACTGCCAGTTTATGCCCTGTGCATATTTTAGGCTAATCCACTCTGTATAAAGCTGCTTCCACTAGTCCCCACCCAGCCAATGAACTATAAATCCTTCGCCTGCAAACTGCTGCACTCCCTTCAAGGTCAGAGACGAACATTATCGGCAAGCCATGTGTAGACTGTGGCGTTTCCTCTCTCTCCCTCTCTCAATGGCTGTCACGACTTAGTTGATGCATGGCTGTTATGGGCTGTTAGAAGCCGTGTCCTTCTGTTTGTTGTCGCGGGGATTGAATGGGTTGGAGAGTGGCATATTCCCGAGACTGAGACAGAGAGACGAGGCTTAACAAATTGGAGAGATTTTCTATTGACATGTGACTGTGTGTGTGTGTGGGGGCCATTCTTGAGAGAGGCGTGTTGTTTATATGATCAAGCATCATGTAAATGTGTGTGTGTGTGTGGCTACTAAGGATGTTACGAGCAGGTAGAGGGATGATATTACTGTTTACACACGTGTACAGTGTCTACTTGCGTGAGTGAATATGTGAATATTTGCAAAATGGCGGTCGGGTTCTGTTTGGCACGTGCATTATACACACACCGTTGGCACACCCAGCCTCAGATCCCCAACAAAGCATGACCAAACCCCCGGTACACTCCGCTCCCCTGGAAGGTTAAGCGGTGCGAACGCCCTTGGTGCATCCTGAAACAATACCCCATAAAAAGCCCACTGACCTTTATGAATACTGCATTAGTGACTTTGAGCACAGGCCTTGACTTGTTTTTTCACTCGCTGTCTTTCTCTCTCTGTCTCTGTCTCTCTCTGTCTCTCTGTCTCTCTCTGTGTCTCTGTCTCTCTCTGTGTCTCTCTCTCTCTCTGTCTCTCTCTCTGTCTCTCTCTGTCTCTCTCTCTCTCTCTCTCTCTCTGTCTCTGTCTCTGTCTCGCTCTCTCACGTGCAACTGTAGCGTATTGGGGCTGTTTGTGCTGGCTAAGCCTGTTAGCTGGAGGTGGGGGCGCCACGTTTTGGCCTCTGCCACTCCTCTAATCTAAAAGAGGGGTTATTTAGCCTGCAGGATACAGCTCCTAGTGAGACTGCGTGTGTGTGTGTGTGTCAGTGAAAGTAGAGTCTATGGACTAGCTAAGAACTGGGGATAGGTGGAAGATGGTCTGTCCCCTGAAAAGCCCCAAAGGAAGGCGGGCGGGCGTACACACACACACACCCTGACCGAAAAGATTTCCCCTGAATGGAGAGAGTGAGGGGGGGGGTGTTATCGGTAATCAACAGACCCTCAAGGGGGGGTTGGGGTGGAGGGTTGGGGGCATAGAGGATTGGATGGATGGATAGAAGGGAGGAGAGGGGTTGGGGTGGAGGGTTGGGGGTTGGGGGCATAGAGGATTGATTGGATGGATGGATGGATGGATGATGGATGGATGGATGGATGGATGGATGGATGGATGGATGGATGGATGGATGGATGGAGGGGAGGAGGGTAGGAGAGGGGTTGGGGTGGAGGGTTGGGGCCATAGAGGATTGGATGGATAGAAGGGAGGAGAGGGGTTGGGGTGGAGGGTTGGGGCCATAGAGGATTGGATGGATGGATGGATGGATGGATGGATGGATGGATGGATGGATGGATGGATAGAAGGGAGGAGAGGGGTTGGGTAAATGGGGATCAACCCTGCTCAAAGGGGCTCATGGGACCATCATCCAGCTGTGGATTAGATACGTGTGTACTAGACTTACTGTATACAGTGGGGAGAACAAGTATTTGATACACTGCCGATTTTGCAGGTTTTCCTACTTACAAAGCATGTAGAGGTCTGTCATTTTTTCCATAGGTACACTTCAACTGTGAGAGACGGAATCTAAAACAAAAATCCAGAAAATCACATTGTATGATTTTTAAGTAATTAATTTGCATTTTATTGCATGACATAAGAATTTGATACATCAGAAAAGCAGAACTTA
Organism: Salvelinus fontinalis; assembly: GCF_029448725.1. Taxonomy (NCBI): domain Eukaryota; kingdom Metazoa; phylum Chordata; class Actinopteri; order Salmoniformes; family Salmonidae; genus Salvelinus; species Salvelinus fontinalis. The sequence continues at coordinate 39,764,990 of NC_074696.1, read as the reverse complement.
ATATTTGGTACAGAAACCTTTGTTTGCAATTACAGAGATCATACGTTTCCTGTAGTTCTTGACCAGGTTTGCACACACTGCAGCAGGGATTTTAGCCCACTCCTCCATACAGACCTTCTCCAGATCCTTCAGGTTTCGGGGCTGTCGCTGGGCAATACGGACTTTCAGCTCCCTCCAAAGATTTTCTATTGGGTTCAGGTCTGGAGACTGGCTAGGCCACTCCAGGACCTTGAGATGCTTCTTATGGAGACACTCCTTAGTTGCCCTGGATGTGTGTTTCGGGTCGTTGTCATGCTGGAAGACCCAGCCACGACCCATCTTCAATGCTCTTACTGAGGGAAGGAGGTTGTTGGCCAAGATCTTGCGATACATGGCCCCATCCATCCTCCCCTCAATACGGTGCAGTCGTCCTGTCCCATTTGCAGAAAATCATCCCCAAAGAACGATGTTTTCACCTCCATGCTTCACGGTTGGGATGGTGTTCTTGGGGTTGTACTCATCCTTCTTCTTCCTCCAAACACGGCAAGTGGAGTTTAGACCAAAAAGCTCTATTTTTGTCTCATCAGACGACATGACTTTCTCCCATTCCTCCTCTGGATCATCCAGATGGTCATTGGCAAACTTCAGACGGGCCTGGACATGCGCTGGCTTGAGCATGGGGACCTTGCACGTGCTGCATGATTTTAATCCATGATGGCGTAGTGTGTTACTAATGGTTTTCTTTGAGACTGTGGTCCCAGCTCTCTTCAGGTCATTGACCAGGTCCTGCCGTGTAGTTCTGGGCTGATCCCTCACCTTCCTCGTGATCATTGATGCCCCGCGAGGTGAGATCTTGCATGGAGCCCCAGAGCGAGGGTGATTGACCGTCATCTTTAACTTTTCCATTTTCTAATAATTGCGCCAACAGTTGTTGCCTTCTCACCAAGCTGCTTGCCTATTGTCCTGTAGCCCATCCCAGCCTTGTGCAGGTCTACAATTTTATCCCTGATGTCCTTACACAGCCCTCTGATCTTGGCCATTGTGGAGAGGTTGGAGTCTGTTTGAGTGTGTGGACAGGTGTCTTTTATACAGGTAACGAGTTCAAACAGGTGCAGTTAATACAGGTAATGAGTGGAGAACAGGAGGGCTTCTTAAAGAAGAACTAACAGGTCTGTGAGAGACGGAATTCTTACTGGTTGGTAGGTGATCAAATACTTATGTCATGCAATAAAATGCAAATGAATTACTTAAAAATCATACAATGTGATTTTCTGGATTTTTTAGATTCCGTCTCTTACAGTTGAAGTGTACCTATGATAAAAAATTACAGACCTCTACATGCTTTGTAAGTAGGAAAACCTGCAAAACCGGCAGTGGATCAAATACTTGTTCTCCCCACTGCATGTGATGTGTCTGTGTCTGTGTCTGTGTGGTCTGGTCTATCATGTCACATTGGAATTGTGCTTGTAGATTGTGTGTGAGATTGTGTGTGTTGTGTAGGATAAGCTGTTGCGCAACACCCAACGGTATTTTCATGACTATTATTCAGATTAACAAGATCTGGTGATCCGGTTATGAAATGTCTTGACTAGAAGTCCATATCCCTATTTGGACCGGATTAGAAAGGGTTATTAGAGACGTTGGTACAGTGCATTCGGAAAGAATTCAGACCCTTTGACTTCTTCCACGTTTTGTTACTGTAGGTTACAGCCTTATTCTAAAATGAATGAGAAAAATAACTATTTAATCCATCTATGCACAATACCCCGTAATGACAAAGCAAAAACAATTTTTTATTTAAAAAATACCTCGAAATATTACATTTACATGAGTATTCAGACCCTTTACTCAGTACTTTGTTGAAGCACCTTTGGCAGCGATTACAGCCTCGAGTCTTCTTGGGTATGACGCTACAAGCTTGGCACACCTGTATTTGGGGAGTTTTTCCATTCTTCTCTGCAGATTCTCTCAAGCTTTGTCAGGTTGGATGGGGAGCATCGCTGCACAGCTATTTTCAGGTCTCTCCAGGGATGTTCGATCATGTTCAAGTCCGGGCTCTGGCTGAGCCACTCAAGGACATTCAGAGACTTGTCCCAAAGCCACTCCAGGGTTGTCTTGGCTGTGTGCTTAGGGTCGTTGGCCTGTTGGAAGGTGAACCATCACCCCAGTTTGGGGTCCTGAGAGCTCTGGAGCAGGTTTTCATCAAGGATCTCTCTATACTTTGCTCTGTTCATCTTTTCCTTGATCATGACTACTCTCCCAATCCCCGCCGCTGAAAAACATCTCAACACAGCATGATTCTGCCACCACCATGCTTCACCGTAGGGATGGTGTCAGGTTTCCACCAGACGTGATGCTTGGCATTCAGGCCAAAGAGTTCAATCTTGGTTTCATCAGACCAGACAATCTTGTTTCTCATGGTCAGAGACCTTTAGGTGCCTTTTGGCAAACTACAAGTGGGCTGTCGTGCATTTTACTGAGGAGTGGCTTTTGTCTGGCCACTCTACCAAACATACGTGATTGGTGGAGTGCTGCAGAGATGGTTATCCTTCTGGAAGTTTCTCCCATTGCCACAGAGGAACTCTGGAGCTCTGTCAGTGACCATCGGGTTCCTGGTCACCTCCCTGACCAAGGCCATTCTCCCCCGATTGCTCAGTTTGGCCGGGCGGACAGCTCTAGGAAGAGTCTTGGTGGTTCAAAACTTCTTCCATTTAAGAATGATGGAGGTTACTGTGTTCCTCAGGACCTTCAATGCTGTAGAATGTTTTCTGGCACCCTTCCCCAAATCTGTGCCTCGACACAATCATGTCTCGGAGCTCTACGGACAATTCCTTCAACCTCATGGCTTGGTTTTTGCTCTGACATGCACTGTCAACTGTGGGACCTTATATAGACAGGTGTGTGCCTTTCCACATCATGTCCAATCAAAGGAATTTACCACAGGTGGACTCCAATAAAACTGTAGAAACTTCTCAAGGATGATCAATGGAAACTGGGTGCACCTGAGCTCAATTTTTAATCTCTTAGCAAAGGGTCTGAAAACTTATGTAAATAAGGTATTTCTGTAATTTTGTTTTTTAGGCAAACATTTCTAAAAACCCGTTTTCGCTTTGTCATTATGGGGTATTGTGTGTCGAATGACCAGGAGAAACAATCATTTTATCATTTTTAGAATAACGCTGTAACGTAACAAAATGTGGAAAAGGTCAAGGGGTCGGAATACTTTCAGAATGCACTGTAATTGTTAGCCCAGCGTGTGACTTATTTCAGATGACTATTTGAGCGGTATTAGTTTTTTCAAACTGGAGGTTTTTACTTCAGGCGTGAAGATATTTCAACATGACGAGACGACGAAAGGCTACACTGAAACCTCGTGCTCGGCTGCCAAACATTTACGTCTCTCCATAATATTAACATTTAGGAAATGTGATCCCGGTAGATGTCCTGCACTTGACATGCAGTTATGGATGAGAACGTGAACTTGCCATTTCCCGAAAAGTTTTAAATGTTGGCCGTTCATACGAAATATGTGCGCGGAACTTTTGTTTTAAGCATCCATTGATCGAATCAGTTAGTTTTCTTCCTCAAACTGCGAGCAGCGCCTGTAAAACTCTGTAACGTCTCGGGAACACACCGGGATGTCGTCGCGCACGGGATGAGTCGGCTATTATCGGAGGATCTTGGAATTTGCCAAAAAACAATAGGTTATTCTGGCTGGGATTGTTCATCTACCTCCATGTAAAAATGAGTGACGTGGCAGATTTGTACCAGACTAAAATGACAGATGTGGTGTTTTGTGCTCGTTCACACGATTACATCACCTGACCTCCCCAGTTAAACGAATCACGTCCCACTAGGGCTTATCTTTCAGCTGAAATATACTGTTCAATCATAAAGCCTGTGTTGATGTTGGCCCCTGATGTGTCTGTTCCCCGGTGACGTCAATGAATAAATGGCCGATGGAAACTCCTACGAAAGCTGATCATTGTGCATGTGACTTGATGGTGAGAGCCCAGTAATAGATTGACTGCAGTCCCTTTTAATGATAGGCTATTGCTACTCGGTGTATCTAAAATCACAGTGGTTCCATACCTATAGTCCTGTTACAAAGAGTATTTTCATTGAAACGACCAATTTGTCAGCCTTTAACCAGATCCGAATATATCCGCATGAACTCTTGACTGATCACATTTCTGTAGGCTATGTATACAATATCCTGCCCATTTGAACGAATGTATTTTAGCCCGTTAGTCTGGGGAAAAAACTGCCATACGCAGCATTTTGTTCACTCTAATAACCGACTCATAAACACAAACACGTCAGATCCGTTGTTTCCCTCCCGAATACGAGGTATCGTAGCCTACAGTGCACGGAGAGCGAGTGCGCTGAGGGCTCTGTATGCAGCGCTGTACACTCGCAGACTCGTTTTGCTGGAACCGAAAAGCCACATAAGCCCCAATCCCCCCCGGCCCCAGAGCGGTGGCCTCTCCAGTTGTTGAGCCCCTCAGTGGCATGTTTAAAGCCCTTTAGATGAGGGGGAGAGGAAGAGGAGGGGGGGGTGACATTTTCAATATCTTCAGAGGATTTATTTGGACTGCTTTAGATGCCCTGGTCCCTGTGGAGAGGCAAGGGCGCTCACTGCAGCTCTCTGGGTATCCTACTGAGGGAGGGGGTGGAGGGGGGGGTGGGGGCTAGATCACAGGAGGAGAGAGGGGGACAGGAGGTTAGCCAGGAGGTGGAAAGGATATGGGGAGAACAGGGGGTTTACTTGAGTTTATTAGGATCCCCATTAGCTACAGCACGTGCAGCAGCTACTCTTCCTGGAGTCGACGCAAAGCCTACAACTACATGACGAAGTACAGAACAGGGAACTGTTGAATGACAACGGGGTAGGAAAGGAGAGAAACGAAGATGGCGGAAGACGGGGATATCAGAGGGAAGGAGAGGTAGCACGTGGAACCGTAATCGCATTTACATTTAAGTTTGGGCTGCAGTTGTATTCTAGTGGGATGTGTCAATTAATGTTGGAGTGCGTGTGGGCGCGGCGCATCTGCACCTCTTCGCGTGGGAGAAAGACAGCGGTTTTGTGTTACTTTCTCGTGAATGACTTCACCTCCTCACCCTACAGGCAGAGAACTCCTTACTCATTTCCTGGTCACAGAATTTCTCAAAAAATTGCAATGTCTTTGTAACTCCTCTCTCTCCCTTTGATAAGTGTCTGTCTGCCTGTCTGTGTGTGCCAGCCAAGTCTTTTGGATCCCCTAATGAGAAGTTATGGGCTAGGTGAGGCTTCAGCGACCGCCAAATGAATTGAGTCATCAAGTGGCTTTTCATGGCTGATGCCCTGCCACATAAGACGCTTTGTCAGTCAGTGATGAGAATTTTAATTGGTTAGCCTGGCTGGCTTATCATTGGGCTCTTATGGGCACATATTTGATCATTCGCCGGTATAGTACTTTGAATTGATGTTTTGGTGTTTAGACAACATACGGTCACGTACACGCCATCGCAAAACCAACACACACATAGAAGACAAACACACACACAGACTGTGACAAGCACGCGAAGACACAGCCACCCTTGGTTAATCACTGAGCTCATTTTGAACAGAGGTCTCCACAGGGAAGTGTCTCCGAGCGCGAGAGGTGAAAACATGTCTTTCATCTGCATAAAAGGAGAGGAAATGTGAAGAATTGTTCCTCTCAATCCCTCCTCCTCTCTCCTCTCTTTCATTTTCTCCTCCTCACAACTGTTGAGATCTTCATTGTGCAGCTAGCTGTCAATGGGTGTCTGTGTGTGTGTGTGTGTGTGTGTGTGTGTGTGTGTGTGTGTGTGTGTGTGTGTGTGTGTGTGTGTGTGTGTGTGTGTGTGTGTGTGTGTGTGTGTGTGTGTGTGTGTGTGTGTGTGTGTGTGTGTGTGTGTGTGTGTGTGTGTGTGTCTCCGGTGGTTTGTTGACGAGCTCAACTGTCTGTGTCACCCTCCTGCTGGCCTGTCAGACACGACAGTGACAGGCCTAACAGACAGCTGCCTCTCATCACTTAGCTCCACACCCACCAAGGTCTAATACAGCACAGATGGAACACATCTGTGTGGAACACACACCTCCCCACTTAGCCTCCAGACTCCCCCCCCACCCCCCGGCACATCGAGGTCTCCTCTGAGCATTCCCGTGTGCGCTTGTGCAGAGTGTGTTCGTAATATACAGTAAGCGTATCCATCGTGTTGTGGCTGTCTTTCTCCTACAATCAGCACTTTATTCTCTCAAACTTCACTCTGCACTCCCCGTGAACTCATCCCCTCTAAACGTATTTTGTGTCCGTTTTCTGTGTGTGTGTGTGTGTGTGTGTGTGTGTGTGTGTGTGTGTGTGTGTGTGTGTGTGTGTGTGTGTGTGTGTGTGTGTGTGTGTGTGTGTGTGTGTGTGTGTGTGTGTCGTTTCCCCTGACTGTGTGCTCTGTAAGGCTGTGTTGAGCTCTCGTCGTCTCCTCTGCCAAACCGTGGCGGCAGGTCTGCCTGTCCCAATATGTGTGGAGCCCCACCACAGGCTGCCTGGCTTACAGCAAGTGTCATAATACTTGACGTAAACGAAGACGGAGAAGCACACACTCATCCAGAAAGTGCAGGAGTAGAATCGCCTTGCACACAGCTACATTAAGAGATTCAGTTACTGGAGGACTGAGCTGTTTGATTATTCAGGAGCTAGTCTGTCCAAATCACTTACTGGGAATCTGGTTTGACACCGACACATTTGAGAATGATTTTGGATACGTGTGTTTTGGGTGGGGGAGGGGGACTCAACTTCATGTGCCTCTCTCGTTAACTAACTTCCCTGGCACCCGTCCATCCACCCACAGGCTGACATGTTCAATCACTCTGTCACTCTCCCCTGGTTCTCAGTGTACACACACATGCAAACACAGATACATGCAAGCACACACATAATGAGCCCACACAGTCTATAATCATGCACTTTAGATGGAAATGTATCTGTGGCATGTGTCTTCTCTCCACTCTCTCCCACTCTCTTCACGTACAGCAGAATCCTGTCTCAGGTGTGTGTTTTCTCACTGAACACGCGTCGCTCACACTCACACAGACACACACACACGCACACACAGAGGTTCATATGAATGAAAATGGCCAACGATAATAGCCTCTATTCTGCCGCCCGAATCCTCTGCAATATCCCCTCCTCCTTCCTCCCTCTCTTTCTCCTCCTTCCTCCCTCTCTTTCTTCCCCTTCCTCCCCCTTTCTCCTCCTTCCTCCCTCTCTTTCTCCTCCTTCCTCCCTCTCTTTCTTCCCCTTCCTCCCCCTTTCTCCTCCTTCCTCCCTCTCTTTCTCCTCCTTCCTCCCTCTCTTTCTTCCCCTTCCTCCCCCTTTCTCCTCCTTCCTCCCTCTCTTTCTTCTCCTTCCTCCCTCTCTTTCTTCTCCTTCCTCCCTATCTTTCTTCTCCTTCCTCCCTCTCTTTCTTCTCCTTCCTCCCTATCTTTCTTCCCCTTCCTCCCTATCTTTCTCCTCCTTCCTCCCTCTTTCTCCTCCTTCCTCCCTCTTTTTCCTTCCTTCCTCCCTCTCTTTCTTCCCCTTCCTTCCTCCCTCTCTTTCTTCCCCTTCCTCCCCCTTTCTCCTCCTTCCTCCCTCTCTTTCTTCTCCTTCCTCCCTCTCTTTCTTCTCCTTCCTCCCTATCTTTCTTCCCCTTCCTCCCTATCTTTCTCCTCCTTCCTCCCTCTTTCTCCTCCTTCCTCTCTCTCTTTCTCCTCCTTCCTCTCTCTCTTTCTCCTCCTTCCTCCCTCCTTTTCCTTCCTTCCTCCCTCTTTTTCCTTCCTTCCTCCCTCTCTTTCTTCCCCTTCCTCCCTCTCTTTCTTCCCCTTCCTCCCTCTTTCTCCTCCTTCCTCCCTCTTTCTCCTCCTTCCTCCCCCTCTTTCTCCTCCTTCCTCCCCCTCTTTCTTCTCCTTCCTCCCCCTCTTTCTTCCCCTTCCTCCCTCTCTGCTTCCCCTTCCTATTTTGGGTAGCCATAGTACCGGTGTAATTGTGAGTTTTTTTTATCTGGGCCGGCATGGGGCCTGCAGACAGACAGAATGCTGATAGAGCAGATTACACAGGGAGCGGGGGACATCCTGCCAGATAGCGTGCCTCCGCTGGTTTGGCTGATAGACCCAGATTAAAAGTGGGGGCCATTGCCAGATAGTGAGCCCTGGGAGGGGTGATGCTGGGCCACAACACAACATCATTATCGCGGGTCTGTCTTTGTGGCTCACACAGATTCTGATTTAATGCAAAGGGAGAGGGCTATTTTGATGGCAGGGGCTTATTCATGTGTTGAATGATTTGTGTTGTGTTGGATTTGGTGAATGTCGTGACTGTCACAGAGAGGCATTTTAGATATAGGGGAATTGACACACTCTACGGGTGGGTATACACACGTGGACACACACACACACACAATGTAGTGGCATTCAGATCGCAGAAACATTTTTACAAATTCTACCCTCTCCCCAAAGATGTGTTACTGTCCCCCAGTATCGTAGTGTTTATAGTGGCATTGTTCTGAGCTCATTTGCCTATGCCAAGCCTCCGGCAGACAAACACACAAGCATACATAAACACATAGACAGTACCGGAGATGCATTAGGCAGTGATGCATTAGGCAGTGATGCATTAGGCAGTGATGCATTAGGCAGTGATGCATTAGGCAGTGATGCATTAGGCAGTGATGCATTAGGCAGTGATGCATTAGGTGATGCATTAGGCAGTGATGCATTAGGCAGTGATGCATTAGGCAGTGATGCATTAGGTGATGCATTAGGTGATGCATTAGGCAGTGATGCATTAGGTAATGCATTAGGCAGTGATGCATTAGGCAGTGATGCATTAGGCAGTGATGCATTAGGCAGTGCTGGAGATGCGTCAGGCAGGGCGCCGGAGATGCGTCAGGCAGGGCGCCGGAGATGCGTCAGGCAGGGCGCCGGAGATGCGTCAGGCAGGGCGCCGGAGATGCGTCAGGCAGGGCGCCGGAGATGCGTCAGGCAGGGCGCCGGAGATGCGTCAGGCAGGGCGCCGGAGATGCGTCAGGCAGGGCGCCGGAGATGCAGGATGCCTCTAACACTACACTCCTTTCCGCCCCAAGCCCGTTTTAACCTGGTAGATGTTTAGAGTAATACTGTACTTACAGCCTGTTAACTTCCCTATCATGATTGGTTGATACCCGTTGGCTTAATCACTCAAGTCTTTTTTGTGTGTACGTACAAACACATACATACACGCGCGCGCGAGAGAGAGAGACTGGGAGAGAGAGACAAGTAGAACAAAGAAATCCCTGCATGGTAAGGTGGATGTATTCACTGCAGAGGCATAAACAGGGCTGTAGGGAAGAACAGTCCCTGGAGAAAGAGACAGGGAGGGAGGGAGGGAGGGAGAGAGAGAGGGAGGGAGAGATTGATTCATACACACTCTCCTTCTCTGTGGTGGTGCTGAGGGACCACAGCTCCACTGCCTGTCTTCAGTGATTACGAGTAGCAGTGTAGTGCGCCTTCACATCAAATCATCAAATCCCATTTTATTGGTCACATACACATGGTTAGCAGATGTTATTGCGAGTGTAGCGAAATGCTTATGCTTCTAGATCCGACCGTGCAGCAGTATCTAACAGGTAATATATAACAATTCCACAACAAAACCTAATACACACAATCTAGTAAAGGAATGGAATGAGAATATATACGTATAAAATATATGGATGAGCAGTGACAGAGCGGCTAAGATGCAATAGATAGTAAAGAATAGATAGTGAAGGATACATTATACAGTATATACATATGAGATGAGTAATGCGAGATATGTAAACATTATTAAAGTGACTAGTGTTCCATTTATTGAAGTGGCCAATGATATCAAGTATGCAGGTAGGCAGCCTCCTCTCTGTGCTAGTGATGGCCGTTAAACAATCTGATGGCCTTGAGATAGAAGCTGTTTTTCAATCTCTCGGTCCCAGCTCTAATGCACCTGTACTGACCTCACCTTCTGGCTGGAAGCGGGGTGAACAGGCAGTGGCTCGGGTGGTTATTGACCTTGATGATCTTTTTTGCCTTCCTGTGACATTGGGTGTTGTAGGTGTCCTGCAGGGCAGGTAGTTTGCCCCCGGTAATGCGTTGTGCAGATCTCACTACCCTCTGGAGAGTCCTGCGGTTGTGGGCGGTGCAGTTGCCGTACCAGGCAGATTGTGCACCTGTAAAGTTAGTGAGGCTTTTCGGTGTCAAGCCACATGCCAGCTGGTATGCGCATGCTCTGAGGACGTGGCTAGTGATGCCGTCTGGGCCAGCAGCCTTGCGAGGGTTAACACGTTTAAATGTTTCACTCACATTGGCCACGGAGAAGGAGAGCCCACTGTGGTAGCGGGCCGTGTTGGTGGCACTGTATTGTCCTCAAAACACGCAAAGAAGTTGTTTAATTTGTCTGGGAGAAAGACGTCGATGTCCGCAACGGGGCTGGTTTTCTTTTTGTAATCCGTGATTGTCTGTAGACCCTGCCACATATGTCTCGTGTTTGAGCCGTTGAATTGTGACTCCACTTTGTCTCTATAATGACACTTTGCTTGTTTGATTGCCTTACGGTGGGAATAACTACACTGTTTGTATTCGGTCATGTTTCCAGTCGCCTTGCCATGATTAAATGAGGTGGTACGTGCTTTCAGTTTTGCGCAAATGCTGCCATCAATCCACAGTTTCTGGTTAGGGAAGGCGTTAATAGTCACAGTGGGTACAACATCTCCTATACACTTGCTAATAAACTCGCTCACCGAGTCAATGTATACGTCAATGTTATTGTCTGAGGCTACCCAGAACATATCCCAGTCCACGTGATCGAAGCAATCTTGAAGCCTGGAATCCGTTTGGATAGACCAGCGTTGGATAGACTTAAGCACGGGCGCTTCCTGTTTAAGTTTCTGCCTATAGGAGGGGAGCAACAAGATGGAGTCATGGTCAGATTTGCCAAAAGGTGGGCGGGGGAGGGCCTTGCATCGTGGAAGTTAGAGTAGCAGTGGTTGAGTGTGTTATTCGCTCGTGTACTGCAATTGATATGCTGATATAGTTACGGTAGCTTTGTTTGCATAAAGTCCAGTGAAGTTCCTTGATGAACGTCTTGGTATCCGCTTGTGGGGGGATATACATGGCAGGGCCGATAACCGAGGAGATTTCTCTTGGGAGATAATACGGTCGGCATTTGATTGTGAGTAATTCTAGGTCAGGTGAACAAAAGGATTTGAGTTCTTGTATGTTGTTACAAGTACACCATGAGTCGTTAATCATGAAACATACACCCCTGCCCTTCTTCTTACCAGAGAGATGTTTGTTGGCTGTACAGACACTGACAGCATGTCCCCAGCTAGCCATGTCTCCGTGAAACAGAGTATGTTACAATCCCAGATATCTCTTTGGAAAGCAACTTTTTCCCTAATTTCGTTGACTTTGTTAACTAGGGACTGGACATTAGCGAGTAATATACTTGGAAGCGGTGGATGGTGTGCGCGGATCCGAAGCCTCACTAGAAAACCGCTCCTGCACCCTCTGCTACGACATCATTGTTTTGGGTGGGCCTCTGGAATCAGTTCAAATGCCCAGGGAGGTGCAGACAAAGGATCCGCTTTGTGAAAGTCGTATTCGTAGTAGTAATGTTTGTGCTGGTAAGTTGACGTCTCTCTGATATCCAATAGTTCTTCCTGGCTGTATGTAATAACACTTAAGGTTTTCTGAGCTAACAATATAAGAAATAATACATAAAAAAACACAATACTGCACAGTTTCCTAAGGACTTGAAGCGAAGCTGCCATCTCTATCATCGCCATCTTATTCATGTTTGTTTGCTGCGTCAAGATGGAAGGCACGTGCAACTGTGGAACATGGAGGCCATTTTGTGCCAAATTGTATTAATTACCTGCAATAGAGACGCCGCCACCACATCGTCTTCTTTGTTTTCACAATGTAACATTTTTAAACTGCACCTTGGTTGGTTACGTGAGTATAGAATCCACGTGCAACTGTGGAGGCGGGGGCCATTTTGTGCCACCACCTACCTGTCGCATAGCTGTCTTTTTTTGTCATATTTATACTGCACCTTTGTGTACACCACCTGCGTAGACACCTGCCAGAACTGAGCCACCACACCATGTAGCTTCATTATCTTCCACACCTTGAAAAAAATCTTTGTTAAAATGAAAGGGATTGGATCTGTTTGTCTGTCTTTCCCTCCATGTCATTTTGTGGATGCGATCTATGATGAGGCTGTTAAGGCTGTGGTGTTGCTCATCTGTCTGGCTAGCCATGGGGTCCGGGCCTTGATTACAGTGGAGCCCTGAAGGCCGTAACCTCAGTCTATTGCCTGTGGAAATGAGGCTTGGTCTGCCGCAGCCAATTCTGTCTCCTGTCAGCATCCATCTCCCATTCAGACACACACACACAGTCTTCTCTCAGCATCAATTTCCTTTCATTCAAACAGGGTCAACCCCATGGACACACACCAGCTGCTTTCAGACTGGACGGGAAACTAGATATTAGAGTGTGTTTGTGTTTAGGTGTGTGTGTGGGGGGTCAGTGTGTGTGTGTGCCGGTGCAAGATGGAATGTGCGCGTCATTCTGTGTGTTTGGTATGTGCATTACTACGTTGGTCTAGGTAACTAAACCCCTGTCCTTTCCAAGTGTGTGTTTTCTTCACAATCTATAATTCTGTTTTTGCAACTACACTAACAGGGTGTGTAGTGTATTCATGTTCTCCCTCTGAGTGTGTTAGTGGTTTAATGTTCTCCCTCGGAGTGTGTTAGTGGTTTAATGTTCTCCCTCGGAGTGTGTTAGTGGTTTAATGTTCTCCCTCGGAGTATGTTAGTGGTTTAATGTTCTCCCTCGGAGTGTGTTAGTGGTTTAATGTTCTCCCTCGGAGTGTGTTAGTCGTTTAATGTTCTCCCTCGGAGTGTGTTAGTGGTTTAATGTTCTCCGTCGGAGTGTGTTAGTGGTTTAATGTTCCCCCTCGGAGTGTGTTAGTGGTTTAATGTTCTCCCTCGGAGTGTGTTAGTCGTTTAATGTTCTCCCTCGGAGTGTGTTCGTGGTTTAATGTTCCCCCTCGGAGTGTGTTAGTCGTTTAATGTTCTCCCTCGGAGTGTGTTAGTTTTCCCTCGGAGTGTGTTAGTGGTATAATGTTCTCCCTCGGAGTGTGTTAGTGGTATAATGTTCTCCCTCGGAGTGTGTTAGTGGTTTAATGTTCTCCCTCGGAGTGTGTTAGTGGTTTAATGTTCTCCCTCGGAGTGTGTTAGTCGTTTAATGTTCTCCCTCGGAGTGTGTTAGTTTTTCCCTCGGAGTGTGTTAGTGGTATAATGTTCTCCCTCGGAGTGTGTTAGTGGTTTAATGTTCTCCCTCGGAGTGTGTTAGTGGTTTAATGTTCTCCCTTGGAGTGTGTTAGTGGTTTAATGTTCTCCCTCGGAGTATGTTAGTGGTTTAATGTTCTCCCTTGGAGTGTGTTAGTGGTTTAATGTTCTCCGTCGGAGTGTGTTAGTGGTTTAATGTTCTCCCTTGGAGTGTGTTCGTGGTTTAATGTTTCCCCTCGGAGTGTGTTAGTCGTTTAATGTTCTCCCTCGGAGTGTGTTAGTGGTTTAATGTTCTCCCTCAGAGTGTGTTAGTGGTTTAATGTTCTCCCTCGGAGTGTGTTAGTGGTTTAATGTTCCCCCTCGGAGTGTGTTAGTGGTTTAATGTTCTCCCTCGGAGTGTGTTAGTGGTTTAATGTTCCCCCTCGGAGTGTGTTAGTCGTTTAATGTTCTCCCTCGGAGTGTGTTAGTCGTTTAATGTTCACCCTCGGAGTGTGTTCGTGGTTTAATGTTCCCCCTCGGAGTGTGTTAGTCGTTTAATGTTCTCCCTCGGAGTGTGTTAGTTTTCCCTCGGAGTGTGTTAGTGGTATAATGTTCACCCTCGGAGTGTGTTAGTGGTTTAATGTTCTCCCTTGGAGTGTGTTAGTGGTTTAATGTTCTCCCTCGGAGTGTGTTCGTGGTTTAATGTTCCCCCTCGGAGTGTGTTAGTCGTTTAATGTTCGCCCTCGGAGTGTGTTAGTTTTTCCCTCGGAGTGTGTTAGTGGTATAATGTTCTCCCTCGGAGTGTGTTAGTGGTTTAATGTTCTCCCTTGGAGTGTGTTATTGGTATAATGTTCTCCCTCGGAGTGTGTTAGTGGTTTAATGTTCTCCCTTGGAGTGTGTTAGTGGTTTAATGTTCTCCGTCGGATTGTGTTAGTGGTTTAATGTTCTCCCTTGGAGTGTGTTCGTGGTTTAATGTTCCCCCTCGGAGTGTGTTAGTCGTTTAATGTTCTCCCTCGGAGTGTGTTAGTTTTCCCTCGGAGTGTGTTAGTGGTATAATGTTCTCCCTCGGAGTGTGTTAGTGGTTTGATGTTCTCCCTTGGAGTGTGTTAGTGGTATAATGTTCTCCCTCGGAGTGTGTTAGTGGTTTAATGTTCTCCCTCGGAGTGTGTTAGTGGTTTAATGTTCTCCCTCGGAGTGTGTTAGTGGTTTAATGTTCTCCCTCGGAGTGTGTTAGTGGTTTAATGTTCTCCCTCGGAGTGTGTTAGTGGTTTAATGTTCTCCCTCGGAGTGTGTTCGTGGTTTAATGTTCCCCCTCGGAGTGTGTTAGTCGTTTAATGTTCTCCCTCGGAGTGTGTTAGTTTTTCCCTCGGAGTGTGTTAGTGGTATAATGTTCTCCCTCGGAGTGTGTTAGTGGTTTAATGTTCTCCCTTGGAGTGTGTTAGTGGTATAATGTTCTCCCTCGGAGTGTGTTAGTGGTTTAATGTTCTCCCTCGGAGTGTGTTAGTGGTTTAATGTTCTCCCTCGGAGTGTGTTAGTGGTTTAATGTTCTCCCTCGGAGTATGTTAGTGGTTTAATGTTCTCCCTTGGAGTGTGTTAGTGGTTTAATGTTCTCCGTCGGAGTGTGTTAGTGGTTTAATGTTCTCCCTTGGAGTGTGTTAGTGGTTTAATGTTCTCCCTCGGAGTGTGTTAGTAGTTTAATGTTCTCCCTCGGAGTGTGTTAGTGGTTTAATGTTCTCCCTCGGAGTGTGTTAGTCGTTTAATGTTCTCCCTCGGAGTGTGTTAGTTTTTCCCTCGGAGTGTGTTAGTGGCATAATGTTCTCCCTCGGAGTGTGTTAGTGGTTTAATGTTCTCCGTCGGAGTGTGTTAGTGGTTTAATGTTCTCCCTCGGAGTGTGTTAGTGGTTTAATGTTCTCCGTCTGAGTGTGTTAGTGGTTTAATGTTCTCCCTTGGAGTGTGTTAGTGGTTTAATGTTCTCCCTCAGAGTGTGTTAGTGGTTTAATGTTCTCCCTCGGAGTGTGTTAGTGGTTTAATGTTCTCCCTCGGAGTGTGTTAGTCGTTTAATGTTCCCCCTCGGAGTGTGTCAGTGGTTTAATGTTCTCCCTCGGAGTGTGTTAGTCGTTTAATGTTCCCCCTCGGAGTGTGTCAGTGGTTTAATGTTCTCCCTCGGAGTGTGTTAGTGGTTTAATGTTCTCCCTCGGAGTGTGTTCGTGGTTTAATGTTCCCCCTCGGAGTGTGTTAGTCGTTTAATGTTCTCCCTCGGAGTGTGTTAGTTTTCCCTCGGAGTGTGTTAGTGGTTTAATGTTTTCCCTCGGAGTGTGTTAGTGGTATAATGTTCTCCCTCGGAGTGTGTTAGTGGTATAATGTTCTCCGTCGGAGTGTGTTAGTGGTTTAATGTTCTCCCTTGGAGTGTGTTAGTGGTATAATGTTCTCCCTCGGAGTGTGTTAGTGGTTTAATGTTCTCCCTCGGAGTGTGTTAGTGGTTTAATGTTCTCCCTCGGAGTGTGTTAGTGGTTTAATGTTCTCCCTCGGAGTATGTTAGTGGTTTAATGTTCTCCCTCGGAGTGTGTTAGTGGTTTAATGTTCTCCGTCGGAGTGTGTTAGTGGTTTAATGTTCTCCCTCGGAGTGTGTTAGTGGTTTAATGTTCTCCGTCGGAGTGTGTTAGTGGTTTAATGTTCTCCCTCGGAGTGTGTTAGTGGTTTAATGTTCTCCGTCGGAGTGTGTTAGTGGTTTAATGTTCTCCCTTGGAGTGTGTTAGTGGTTTAATGTTCTCCCTCAGAGTGTGTTAGTGGTTTAATGTTCACCCTCGGAGTGTGTTAGTGGTTTAATGTTCTCCCTCGGAGTGTGTTAGTCGTTTAATGTTCCCCCTCGGAGTGTGTTAGTGGTTTAATGTTCTCCCTCGGAGTGTGTTAGTCGTTTAATGTTCTCCCTCGGAGTGTGTTCGTGGTTTAATGTTCCCCCTCGGAGTGTGTTAGTCGTTTAATGTTCTCCCTCGGAGTGTGTTAGTTTTCCCTCGGAGTGTGTTAGTGGTATAATGTTCTCCCTCGGAGTGTGTTAGTGGTTTAATGTTCTCCCTTGGAGTGTGTTAGTGGTATAATGTTCTCCCTCGGAGTGTGTTAGTGGTTTAATGTTCTCCCTCGGAGTGTGTTAGTGGTTTAATGTTCTCCCTCGGAGTGTGTTAGTCGTTTAATGTTCTCCCTCGGAGTGTGTTAGTTTTTCCCTCGGAGTGTGTTAGTGGTATAATGTTCTCCCTCGGAGTGTGTTAGTGGTTTAATGTTCTCCCTTGGAGTGTGTTAGTGGTTTAATGTTCTCCCTCGGAGTATGTTAGTGGTTTAATGTTCTCCCTTGGAGTGTGTTAGTGGTTTAATGTTCTCCGTCGGAGTGTGTTAGTGGTTTAATGTTCTCCCTTGGAGTGTGTTCGTGGTTTAATGTTTTCCCTCGGAGTGTGTTAGTCGTTTAATGTTCCCCCTCGGAGTGTGTTAGTTTTTCCCTCGGAGTGTGTTAGTGGTATAATTTTCTCCCTCGGAGTGTGTTAGTGGTTTAATGTTCTCCCTCGGAGTGTGTTAGTGGTATAATGTTTTCCCTCGGAGTGTGTTAGTGGTTTAATGTTCTCCCTCGGAGTGTGTTAGTGGTTTAATGTTCTCCCTCGGAGTGTGTTAGTGGTTTAATGTTCTCCCTCGGAGTGTGTTAGTGGTTTAATGTTCTCCCTCGGAGTGTGTTAGTCGTTTAATGTTCTCCCTCGGAGTGTGTTAGTTTTTCCCTCGGAGTGTGTTAGTGGCATAATGTTCTCCCTCGGAGTGTGTTAGTGGTTTAATGTTCTCCCTCTGAGTGTGTTAGTGGTTTAATGTTCTCCCTCGGAGTGTGTTAGTCGTTTAATGTTCTCCCTCGGAGTGTGTTAGTTTTTCCCTCGGAGTGTGTTAGTGGTATAATTTTCTCCCTCGGAGTGTGTTAGTGGTTTAATGTTCTCCCTCGGAGTGTGTTAGTCGTTTAATGTTCTCCCCCGGAGTCTGTTAGTGGTTTAATGTTCTCCCTCGGAGTGTGTTAGTGGTTTAATGTTCTCCGTCGGAGTGTGTTAGTGGTTTAATGTTCTCCGTCGGAGTGTGTTAGTGGTTTAATGTTCTCCCTTGGAGTGTGTTAGTGGTTTAATGTTCTCCCTCGGAGTGTGTTAGTGGTTTAATGTTCACCCTCGGAGTGTGTTAGTGGTTTAATGTTCTCCCTCGGAGTGTGTTAGTGGTTTAATGTTCTCCCTTGGAGTGTGTTAGTGGTATAATGTTTTCCCTCGGAGTGTGTTAGTGGTTTAATGTTCTCCCTCGGAGTGTGTTAGTGGTTTAATGTTCTCCCTCGGAGTGTGTTAGTGGTTTAATGTTCTCCCTCGGAGTGTGTTAGTGGTTTAATGTTCTCCCTCGGAGTGTGTTAGTCGTTTAATGTTCTCCCTCGGAGTGTGTTAGTTTTTCCCTCGGAGTGTGTTAGTGGCATAATGTTCTCCCTCGGAGTGTGTTAGTGGTTTAATGTTCTCCCTCTGAGTGTGTTAGTGGTTTAATGTTCTCCCTCGGAGTGTGTTAGTCGTTTAATGTTCTCCCTCGGAGTGTGTTAGTTTTTCCCTCGGAGTGTGTTAGTGGTATAATTTTCTCCCTCGGAGTGTGTTAGTGGTTTAATGTTCTCCCTCGGAGTGTGTTAGTCGTTTAATGTTCTCCCCCGGAGTCTGTTAGTGGTTTAATGTTCTCCCTCGGAGTGTGTTAGTGGTTTAATGTTCTCCGTCGGAGTGTGTTAGTGGTTTAATGTTCTCCGTCGGAGTGTGTTAGTGGTTTAATGTTCTCCCTTGGAGTGTGTTAGTGGTTTAATGTTCTCCCTCGGAGTGTGTTAGTGTTTTTGAGACTGAAGACCAAGCGGTACTACGGCCGCGTCTGGGTATTTGTCCGCAGCTAGGATTCTGTCAGACGGAGTTACGCTGTGAGCCCGACCTCATGTGAGCCAGAGTTTTTAAGCAGTCAGTCTCCATGCATAATTCATCACAAAAGAACAGCAAACAATAGCCGAGCGTTTTAGAAGGCAGAGCAAGTTGACAGTGTGTTCTTGGTGTATCGAATACAGCACTTACTGCTTCAAGTAGTGCCTCTCCCTCTTTCTCGCTCTTCCCTGGTGCTATTGGTCTGTTTGTCCAGTTGGCTGTTTGTGCCCGTCTCTGTCTGTGTGCCTGACTATGCTTATCTGTGTGTGTGTCTCACCATATCATGTATGCCGGGGTGTGTATGTTTGTTTGCAATACAGTATACACTGAGTGTACAAAACATTAGGAACACCTGCTCTTGCCATGACAGACCGACCAGGTGAATCCAGGTGAAAGCTATGATCCCGTATTGGTGTCACTTGTTAAAGCCACTTCAATCGGTGTGGATGAAGAGGAGGAGACGTGTTGAAAATGATTTTTAAGCCTTGGGACGATTGAGACATGGATTCCTTATGTGCCATTCAGAGGGTGAATGGGAAAGACAAAAGATTTAAGTGCCTTTGAACGGGGTATGGTAGTAGGTGTCAGGCGCACCGGTTTGAGTGTGTCAAGAACTGCAACGCTGCTGGGTTTTTCACCTCAACATTTTCCCGCGTGTATCAAGAGTGGTCCACCACCCAAAGGACATCCAGCCAACTTGACACAACTGTGGCAAGCATTGGCGTCAACATGGGCCAGCATCCCTGTGGAACGTTTTCGACACCTTGTAGAGTCCATGTCCCAATGAATTGAGGCTGTTCTGAAAGCTAAAGGGGATACAACTCAATATTAGGAATGATTTGTACACTCAGTGTATATGCTCCTGTGTCTAAAGTTCTTTACGTTAAGGTAGTCTGTTCAATGATTGTACTGTAATCTGTTGAGGCACTTCTGGGTATAGACGGCTGCCTTTTACTGAGATGAGAGTAGGTGGAGATGGATACACACACACACACGCACGCACGCGCGCGTGAGCCAACACGACAATGTATGCTTGCACACACTGTACAAATACACAAACACATGGCAATGCACTTGTGAATGCACATACATTACAAATACACACACACACACACACTCCGAGGATTTCTATCCGATGGCTTCTGTCTTTTACCAGTCCATGTCACTCTATTGTCTCATGATTGAGTTGCAGCCTGTAGTTGCAATTGAACAGGCTGCGTGCAGCCCTCATTAGCTGCCAGTAAGACCCAGACCAATATCAATAATGTATTCTTCTTTTGTTTCTAAAGAGGAGAGATCAAATTAAAGAAGGGAGGGATACTCAGAAAGACCAGGTCGGCCCTGGCTGTGATCCTCGCCTCCAAACGACATCAATACTGGTCCTACTGAAAAGGGAGACGGAAGGGGCATGGTCACATGATTTTGGAACGAGATGTGCGACGAACAGGTGTCCACATACTTTTGGTCATGAAGTGTATTGGTTTGATAGAAAAGAATTGTGTTTGTGAAGGGGGGGAAAGGTGACGGGATCTCGGGAAGATAATAGAAGTGTAATAATAAGGAATGAGGACAGAAATTCAGACTTGAGAGAGTGAAAGAGAGAGTGAAAGAGAGGTTTAGAACGAAAGAGAATTGCACGTATTGAAACATGGATCAACCGATGGCCTGAAAATACATGGCAATGGAAAGAAAATGAATGTCTACTGACTATTTTCTGCTCATTAGCAAAATATGGATTGTGGTAACGAAATAAGGCTTCAACCATAATGGTCTTTGACTGGCAATGAGCTGCACGTTTTAATATTTAATTTGACCTTTATTTAACTAGGCAAGAGAGTCAAGAACAAATTCTTATTTACAATGGCGGCCTACCCCGGCCAAACCCAGACGACGCTGGGCCAATTGTGCGCCGCCCTATGGGACTCCCAATCACGGCCGGATGTGATACAGCCTGGATTCGAACCAAGGACTGTAGTGACACCTCTTGCACTGAGATGCAGTGCCTCAGACCGCTGCGCCACTCGGGAGCCCTAAGTGTTCCTGTAGAGGCTTGAGTGGCAACAAATTTTGCCTTACCTCGTTAATGACTCGTTAATTATAGCTTGGCAAGTGGGCGGAGCTTTCAGAGCATCAGAGGTAACAAGGGACGTTTTCCTGGTCACCTCAGGTCATGTGGTAAAGTATTTCTCATAGAATGTGGAAATATACTTTTGCAGTCTTCATGTTCAGTGTTACAACAGTGCATGTACTGGATATTATTGAGTCAGAAGCAAATGTTCTGAGGAGGGCAGAGTCTCAGAGGGAGAGAACCAACCACCTTGGTTGGTGCTTCTGTCACCAACCAAGGAGGGCCTACAGCAGCACCTAGATCTTCTGCACAGATTCTGTCAGACCTGGGCCCTGACAGTAAATCTCAGTAAGACCAAAATAATGGTGTTCCAAAAAAGGTCCAGTCGCCAGGACCACAAATTCCATCTAGACACCGTTGCCCTAGAGCACACAAAAAACTATACATACCTCGGCCTAAACATCAGCACCACAGGTAACTTCCACAAAGCTGTGAACGATCTGAGAGACAAGGCAAGAAGGGCATTCTATGCCATCAAGAGGAACATAAATTTCAACATACCAATTAGGATCTGGCTAAAAATACTTGAATCAGTCATAGAGCCCATTGCCCTTTATGGTTGTGAGGTCTGGGGTCCGCTCACCAACCAAGATTTCACAAAATGGGGCAAACACCAAATTGAGACTCTGCATGCAGAATTCTGCAAAAATATCCTCCGTGTACAACGTAGAACACCAAATAATGCATGCAGAGCAGAATTGGTCCGATACCCACTAATTATCAAAATCCAGAAAAGAGACGTTCAATTCTACAACCACCTAAAAGGAAGCGATTCCCAAACCTTCCATAACAAAGCCATCACCTACAGAGAGATGAACCTGGAGAAGAGTCCCCTAAGCAAGCTGGTCCTAGAGCTCTGTTCACAAACACAAACACACCCCACAGAGCCCCAGGACAACAGCACAATTAGACCCAACCAAATCATGAGAAAACAAAAAGATAATTACTTGACACATTGGAAAGAATTAACAAAAAAACAGAGCAAACTAGAATGCTATTTGGCCCTAAACAGAGAGTACACAGTGGCAGAATACCTGACCACTGTGACTGACCCAAACTTAAGGAAAGCTTTGACTATGTACAGACTCAGTGAGCATAGCCTTGCTATTGAGAAAGGCCGCCGTAGGCAGACATGGCTCTCAAGAGAAGACAGGCTATGTGCACACTGCCCACAAAATGAGGTGGAAACCGAGCTGCACTTCCTAACCTCCTGCCCAATGTATGACCATATTAGAGACACATATTTCCCTCAGATCACACAGATCCACAAAGAATTCGAAAACAAATCCAATTTTGATAAACTCCCATATCTACTGGGTGGAATTCCACAGTGTGCCATCACAGCAGCAAGATTTGTGACCTGTTGCCACAAGAAAAGGGCAACCAGTGAAGAACAAACACCATTGTAAATACAACCCATATTTATGCTTACTTATTTTAACTTGTGTGCTTTAACCATTTGTACATTGTTACAACACTGTATATATGTAATATGACACTTGTAATGTCTTTATTGTTTTGAAACTTCTGTATGTGTAATGTTTACTGTTATTTCGTTTTGTTTGTTTCACTTTTGTCTATTGTCTACCTCACTTGCTTTGGCAATGTTAACACATGTTTCCCATGCCAATAAAGCCCCTTGAATTGAATTGAATTGAATTGAACATCTCCACCCACCCTCCAGCCATCAATAAATACAAAGATGTATCTTCGTCCATATCTGTATGGAGACCCACTCCACTCACTGCTAACATCATAACACTTGTATCATCAAATCAAATCAAATGTATTTATATAGCCCTTCGTACATCAGCTGATATCTCAAAGTGCTGTACAGAAACCCAGCCTAAAACCCCAAACAGCAACAACTGCAGGTGTAGAAGCACGGTGGCTAGAAAAAACTCCCTAGAAAGGCCAAAACCTAGGAAGAAACCTAGAGAGGAACCAGGCTATGAGGGGTGGCCAGTCCTCTTCTGGCTGTGCCGGGTGGAGATTATAACAGAACATGGCCAAGATGTTCAAATGTTCATATAAATGTTCATATTTTCCAGCATGGTTAAATAATAATAATCACAGTAGTTGCAGCACCTCAGGAGTAAATGTCAGTTGGCTTTTCATAGCCGATCATTAAGAGTATCTCTACCGCTCCTGCTGTCTCTAGAGAGTTGAAAACAGCAGGTCTGGGACAGGTAGCACGTCCGGTGAACCTGTCAGGGTTCCATAGCCGCAGGCAGAACAGTTGAAACTGGAGCAGCAGCACGGCCAGGTGGACTGGGGACAGCAAGGAATCATCATGTCAGGTCATCCTGAGGCATGGTCCTAGGGCTCAGGTCCTCCGAGAGAGAGAAAGAAAGAGAGAACTAGAGAGAGCATACTTAAATTCACACAGGACACCGGATAAGACAGTACAAGTACTCCAGATATAACAAACTGACCCTAGCCCCCCGACACATAAACTAATGCAGCATAAATACTGGAGGCTGAGACAGGAGGGGTCAGGAGACACTGTGGCCCCATCCGACGATACCCCCGGACAGGGCCAACCAGGAAGGATATATGTATGACTTCAATGCAGTCGTCCCAGACAGAACTTCGACAAATGCATTTCATTAATTATTTTCTTCTCTCCCTTTCACCCGACTCCCCCCCCCCTCCTCTGTCCTTTCCCCTTCTCTCTTTTTCTCACTAGCGCCGTCTCTGGTGAGTGAGTTGCATGCGGAGAAGATTGAGCAGCGCAGCCTCACCCTGGTGTGGCGGGAACCGAGCTACCCCAACAGCAGCCGCACCGAGTACGAGATCAAGTACTACGAAAAGGTAACGCCGTCAACTCCGTCATATACGGTCACATTTCAACTGTTAACTCCGTCATATACGGTCACATTTCAACTGTCAACTCCGTCATATACGGTCACATTTCAACTGTCAACGCCGTCATATACGGTCACATTTCAACTGTCAATGCCGTCATATACGGTCACATTTCAACTGTCAACGCCGTCATATACGGTCACATTTCAACTGTCAACGCCGTCATATACGGTCACATTTCAACTGTCAATTCCGTCACATTTCGACTGTCAATTCCGTCACATTTCAACTGTCAACGCCGTCATATACGGTCACATTTCAACTGTCAACGCCGTCATATTTGGTCAACTCCGTCACAAACGACACTTTGAAAAAATGTTACTCCATCACACTCGCAACTCCATCGCGTTGCATTTAATCTCAAGTCCGCTCTTTCACGCATTCAACGACGCTACTCCGTCGCACTCCCTCTCAATTAAACTCGGTCACACTCTCAACTCATCTCTTGGCCCACTCCTTCTTTTAAGTCGTCTCTCTTTCTGTTACACTATTTTGGCACTGCATTATCTCCCTCCATCACATCCCACTCTTGGGAGCACATCCATCTCTCAATTCCACCATGTCCACTATTAATGGTCTCTCCACAGGGACTCTCATTGCGCCTGTCAGTCTATCTCGGTGTGCTCTTTTCGCTCTTCGCATCTCTCCACACGTACGACAGCGTTAAAGAGCAGACGCCTCCAAATCCTCATTACCGCGCGATGACAAGCAAACAGGGGCGCACGCACACACACTCGCACGCGTTCAAAGACATGCTTGCAAATCATAGGGCTTTGGCTACCTTAAAGCTTTGTGATTGGTGATTGGTGAGTTCTCTCCATTCACTATGTTGCTTTGACGCTGACGGCCACGCGTTAACCTTTAGAATCAAAGCCATTTTAAATCACACAAGTCTGATTTAAAATAGAGCCTATGTAAAAAATAGATATATATATATAATTTAAAAAACAATGTAAATAAAAATATATATCACACACACACAGTAACAGTCAAAAGTTTGGACACCTACTCATTCAAGGGTTTTTTCTTTATTTTTACTATTTTCTACATTGTAGAATAATAATGAAGACATCAAAACACATATGAACCATGTAGTAACCAAAAAAGTTTTTAAAAATCGAAATATATTTTAGATTCTTCAACTAGCCACCCTTTGCCTTGATGACAGCTTTGGACACTCTTGACATTCTCTCAACCAGCTTCACCTGGAATGCTTTGCCAACAGTCTTGAAGGAGTTCGCACATATGCTGAGCACTTGTTGGCTGCTTTTCCTTCACTCTGCGGTCCAACTCATCCCAAACCATCTCAATTCGGTTGAGGTCAGGTGATTGTGGAGGCCAAGTCATCTGATGCAGCATTCCATCACTCTCCTTATTGATCAAATAGCT
Source organism: Salvelinus fontinalis (assembly GCF_029448725.1). Classification (NCBI taxonomy): domain Eukaryota; kingdom Metazoa; phylum Chordata; class Actinopteri; order Salmoniformes; family Salmonidae; genus Salvelinus; species Salvelinus fontinalis. Next base: position 39,740,354 of record NC_074696.1, on the reverse strand, counting down.
CTTACACAGCCTGGAGGTGTGTTGGGTCATTGTCATGTTGAAAACAAATGACAGTCCCACTAAGCACAAACCATATGGGATGGTGTATCATTGCAGAATGCTGTGGTAGCCATGCTGACTAAGCACCATCACACCACCTCCTCCATGCTTCACGGTGGGAACTACACATGCAGAAATCATCCGTTCACCTACTCTGAGTCCAGTCCACAAAGACACAGTTGTTGGAACCAAAAATATCAAATTTGGACTCATCAGACCAAAGGACAGATTTCCACCGGTCTAATGTCCATTGCTCGTGTTTCTTGGCCCAAGCAAGTCTCTTCTTTATTATTGGCGTCCTTTAGTAGTGGTTTCTTTGCAGCAGTTGGACCATGAAGGCCTTATTCACACAGTCTCCTCTGAACAGTTGATGTTGATGTGTCTGTTACTTGAACTCTGTTGAAGCATTTATTTGGACTGCAATCTGAGGTGCAGTTAACTCTAATGAATGTATCCTCTGAAGCAGAGTTAACTCTGGGTCTTCCTGTCCTGTGGCGGTCCTCGTGAGAGCCAGTTTCATCATAGCGCTTGATGGTTTTTGCGACTGTATTTGAAGAGACTTTCAAAGGTCTTGAGTGACTGAGCATCACGTCTTAAAGCAATGATGGACTGTCGTTTCTCTTTGCTTATTTGAGCTGTTGTTGCCATAATATGGACTTGGTCTTTCACCAAATAGGGCTATCTTCTGTATACCACCCCTACCTTGTCACAACACAACTGATTGGCTCAAACGCATTAAGAAGGAAAGAAATTCTACAAATGAACTTTTAACAAGGCACAGGGTGGCTTAATTGAAATGCATTCCAGGTGACTACTTCATGAAGCTGGTTGAGAGAATGCCAAGAGTGTGCAAAGCTGTCATCAAGGCAAAGGGTGGCTACTTTGAAGAATCTCAAATATAAAATATATTTTGATTACTACACTTTTCTGGTTACTACATGATTCCATATGTGTTCTTTCCTCGTTTTGATGTCTTCACTATTATTCTACATTGTAGGTAATAGTAAAAATGAAGAAAACTCTGGAATGAGCAGGTGTGTCCACACTCTTGACTGGTACTGTAGATGTTTTATTGTCACATAGACCTGATAGGTGCAGTGACATGTGTTGTTTAACAGGGTCAGTGCCTTGCTCAAGGGCACTGGCCCAATGCTCTCCGAGTGATCTAGTGACATGTAAAGACCCCACTCGAAACAACAAATGGGAGGAAAAGTTAATTGTTCAAATATAATTGTGTATTTGATCCAAAGCGACTTAGTCATGCGTGTGTGCGTACATTTTACGGACATGCGGTCCTGGGAATCTAACCCACTGTCCTGGCTTTGCGAGCGCCTTGCTCTTCCCACTGAGCTCCAAAGGAAAATGTAAAAAAAAAAATTTTTTAAACTTTAAAAACAAATGACGTGTTTTGCTTGGTGCTCTCGTAGTTCCAACGTTCTTTCCTGCCACTCTCTCTCCTTCCTCATTCAGGAACAGAAGGACAAGAGCTACTCAACGGTCAAGACGGCCGCCACCCGCATCAGCGTCAACAACCTCAAGGCCGGCACCACCTACGTCTTCCTCATCCGCCCCTTCTCCACCCCGGCCCCCTCCTCCTCCCTCCTCTCCGCCTCGTCCTCCTCCTCTTCCTCCTCCCCCTCTCCCATCGACTACGGAGGCTACAGCTCTCCCCTGGAGCTGCAGACGCTTGGTGAATGTGAGTATGGACGTTCCTCCCTCCTTTTCCTCGACTATCTCGTTCTAATGCCGCGAGGCAGCTTAGGTTATGGTTGTGCCGGCGTCCGGCCAGCCCTCACAATGATGGCCTCGTGTTTGCTAAAGACTGAGGTGTGTGTGTGGATGGGGATGTGCAAGGCTCCAGGATTTTGAAATCAAGCAGTGAAATGGCTCTTCTTTTTGCTCTGTGATAGGGTGTCCCTTTATTGTCATATGTTTGTTTGTTTGTGTGTGTGTGTGTGTGTGTGTGTGTGTGTGTGTGTGTATGTGTGTGTGTGTGTGTGTGTGTGTGTGTGTGTGTGTGTGTGTGTGTGTGTGTGTGTGTGTGTGTGTGTGTGTGTGTGTGTGTGTGTGTGTGTGTGTGTGTTTATTCTCCCATGTGCCTGCTCTGAAACAATATGTCTGTTCCAATCCACAGTGGCGCTGGCGTCCAGTGAGCAGAACCCAGTAATCATCATCGTGGTGGTGTCTGTGGCCGCCCTCATCATGCTGCTCTCTATGGGAGTGGGCCTGCTCCTCTGGAGAAGGTACACACACACACACATACAGGCACACTCATACAGATATACACAACGTGCGCACACACACGAACAAACAATCTGAAGAATGTACACGCACACACAGAATAAACACACTCATACTGGTATACACAACGTGCGCACACACACACACGTACACACACACAGGCACACACACATACACACACACAGGCACACACACACACACACACACAGGCACACACACACACATACAGGCACACTCATACAGATATACACAACGTGCACACACACACACAAACAAACAATCTGAAGAAAGTACACGCACACACACAACACACACAGTACAAACACACTCATACTGGTATACACAACGTGCGCGCACACACACACACACACACACAATTACATCTGAAGAAGGTACACACACACATAATATGCACACACACACATACTTCTAAACACACACACACTCTGTCACTGCTCATGCTACTCCATCATAATCCTGATTACAATAATCCAATGACTAGAAGCACTCTGCCTCAAAGCATGTAATCACATTGAGAAGAGCTTTAATGCATGTTCAATCAGCTGTGTTCAGAGCCACTGTAATGTAGAGCATTAACAAGCAATATTAGACGCTTGTCAATGCTGGGGTAGCCATGCTAAACGGGTGCATCGGCTAACTCGGGACCTTTTCATGATTTCAATTCGACCTATCCTCTTAGGGTAACGTACAGTATACAGCTAAGTCATTTCAATAGAATTTGGCTTGCGCTCTTACTTTGTAATTCATAGTTTTCTGTACAATTATTTACAGTTGTCATGCACAATTGAGGACTTTGGTTACCAATGTAGTAACTACATGACATAAGGGCATTGTGTCTAAAGCACATGTGTGTTTTATTCAGGTCGGTGGAGACACGGAAAGTGCTTTTCCTGCTTGCCATTCCATCTCTGTGCACTTTCACATCTGTTCAGGTCTATTGAAGAAAAAAAAACAACTCACACGCCCACACACACTCCCCCGCACCCTCACACACATGCCCCGGCGGGTTGGCATGCAGAACCACACTCCCACGCAGTCGCACACAATTACACACGGCCGCAATCAGATTTGACCCATTTGGTTGACTCTCTTATACAGAGCCATTCACAGTCGGTGTGTTGAACATGTCGCCTGAACCTTCACAAACTGTTAGTCTTCTCAGTAAGATAGGAACACGTGATGTACACACACACACACGTACACACACACACACGTACACACACACACACACGTACACACACACACACGTACACACGTACACACACACGTACACACACACGTACAGACACACACACACACACACACACACACACACACCCACTGCAGATCTATCACCCTGATCTGATAGCATTGCTCCTTTCAGACAGTGTATTTGTGTAGAGGAATCTCTGATTATACCAACCATCTATTTCCTTCTATTTTTCTCCTGCTCCACATTGATCTGGGAGATGGAAATGGATTAGATGGAGGGAGTGTGAAATGTCTCCCGTTCCTTCATTCACGCCAACACGACACGTTGAGGAGGAACTGTCAATCGCACGCGCGCGCTTATTTCGCATACCCACGGCACACACTCACACGCGCGCACACAGGGATACGTTGCACCTCGCGGGCGCAATTCCCGCCCTCACACCGACATGCTTTATGAATCCCACACACGCTCACCTAGATACTGTACTTTATGGACGCATGCCTACCGACACGTTCAAGGACACGATCCTGCGGACACCACGCCCTGTCCCGAATCCCTACCAGCGTGCAACCAATTGTCCTTCGCTGAGAATGGATCTATTCCAAGCGGTTCCTCCAGAACGCTTGCATCATTCGTCAGTCTATGAGAATGCGGTTATTAGCCGTCTCTTTATGTCTCGACCACAGGCAAAGACAAATGGGTTGATACCTCAATTACCATGCTTCCTCGTTTGCAAATATGGCTGACCCCCGATATCCCCACGGGGCTTACAGATGATCTGCTCACTGAGACGGACACACACACACACACTCTGTCTGTCCACGTAGACTACGTCCACTTGAATGAAATGGCCCTGTCAAATCAAGCGGTTTTAAATTGTTTGGAGTCGGCTAGATGTTTTGCCTAGGGGTCATATGGTGTGTACATGAATATTCGCCATCCCTCCTCCAGACACTCCCTCCTCCCCCTTCCTCTTAGAGACCAGTTATGGATACATTACTGGAACACACACACACACACACACACACACACACACACACATATATAGTGGAGATTTTGTCATAGTCATGCACACACCGACACGCTCAGTTATTGCCATACTTCATATAAAAAACGAATAGTTTCCTGCTTTAATTTAGGTAAGCATGAACAGACCGATGCATCACACACAGACACAGAGTTCGTTCTTGCGTGACAGAGTTTGGTAGTGCCAAGGTTTCAGGGCAGCAGCCCCTAATCTCTTCAGGAAGTTCAGGCTTGGCTGGTCAGAGCACTGATTGTTTACCCTCTGCTGCCTCCGGACAGACACCGTTGGTCACACGGTCAGTTGAGAGGGGGGGATCGAGGGAGAAAAAAGAAAAAGTAGCATGAAGAAAAGAAAGAACGATCAGCATAAGTGGAAGGCCTGTGACACAATCATAGGAGGGGTGTATGAGACGGATCTCTTGTCTCGCTTGCTGCACGCCTGGTACACACCAGTGCTGTCCACTCAGTGTTCTCCTCCAATGGCCAGCACTCTCCTCCATTCTGGATCCGCCCCCTGTGCTCCACTACCTTTCTATTTCCTCTTTTTGCTTTGCTCACTTCCTACTTGCACACCTGACCTATAGTGCCCGATGTCCCTCGCCCCCTCAGCCTAGCTCCTCCCTTTCCCTTTTATATCAGCACCTGTGAGGCTCTCTATGCTCTTCACAAGGTCAATCCCACTACTCTAAAATTGCCTTTTTTACAGAGAATTTCCCATATGTTGGCAGACTACATTGCAGTCTAATGTGCTACTCACAGGAAGAGATGAGGTATTATTGCCAATTAAATTCTGAATCTCAAGCCTAGTTTGCCAAACTCTTCGGTATGTCTAGGCTCTGGGTGAAAGCACCATGAGTACCTTCTGGTTTACATCCAGCCTGTCCTATTACGTCATTTACACCTGCCCTGTAGCCAATGAGGAGAGAGGATGTGACTTAGCCCTGCCCCCTCCCCTTCTTCTCTTCTACCCAGCAGTCTCTCGTCCAGCTCCTCCAACATAGCTCCTACTAGCGTGGTGCTGCTCTCCACCTCCTTCTCCACTCTTCCTCCTCCTCCTCTTCCTCCTCTTTCTCCCTACTGTCAGCTGTCAACCCCCAGGTACAGGCATGTCTGCACTCCTCCCCCGCTCCTCCCTACTTCCTGTCATCCTTTTGTTTGGACCATTCTTCCTCTCTTTCACCCTCGTTCTTTTCCTGCCTGACCCAGTCCACCCCGCCCCTCCGCCCCAGTCTAGACAGAGAGAGACGCAACGAAGCTGCCCAATCCTCTCCCAGAGTGTGTACTTGAATGTGTATTCTGTGTTGATGTCTATTGTGGTGCTGAACAGGGCTCATCTGGGAAAGAGACCGTGGTCTCGGCATTGACTCCATGTCAGCATCGAGGTTAATTAATCATATAAAAAGGACCTTGGGCCTGGTTCCATTCGGACCCCTTCCCGTTTGGAGTTCCCAGGTGGAAATGTATACACTACAGTGGAGGCTCCACGTGAAATGTCGGAGGGCCAGGTGGAGCTTACACCTGTCTGTGAAAGCTGCAGGTGTAGGGGATCAAATGGAACCAGGCCGTTGTATGCCTTTTGCTCTCTTGCCCTATCTCTCTCTGCATGCGTCTGCTGGTTGGTCCTGACAGATTGGCCCTATAGGCTTGCCTTATTTTCCCCGCTCCTCTCTCTCTGGCCCTGCTAGTTAAGAGTCTGTATGTGTCAGGTCCCCCCCCCCCCCCCCCCCCCCCCCCCACCACCACCAAACCTGTCTTTCCCATCACACCGTGTGCATGCACTGGCGATACGGCTTGACGTGCGCATTAACACACTCGAACAAGGACGCTCACACACACGTGGACAGACGCACGCATTAACAAGCACACACACACACACACGACAGACAGCCAGACACACTTACACGGACGTGCATTCACACACTACAGACATATTGTACACCCTAATGCACAGCTGCGATCACACAAACACAACGACGTGCACTCACACACTGTTGTATATTGTACATCACAGGCGGCTGGTGGCACCTTAAATTGGGAGGACGGGCTCGTAGTGATGGCTGGAACGGAATAAATGGAATGGTATTAAACACATGGTTTCGATGTGTTGGACCCCATTCCATTTACTCCATTCAAGGCATTATTATGAGATGTCCTCCCTTCACCAGCCTCCTGTGTTTATTATATAGGTATGCACATATTTAGCCTTTAGCTCTGCCAGGCCCGGTGTCTTTCTTTTGTGTCAAACTGGTTGTGAGTGACGGACCACTCAATCTCTACATGCTTCCCTTCGACTCGAACTGTAACTTCAATCAAGGCCTCTGTCCTCATCTTGATCCCGTATTGTGCCTGCGTGCATGGTGGCCAAACAGAATGCCTGGCTCTGGCTGTCCCCATTCTGTTCTTAATGTCTCACTCTGGTGGTCCTAACACTCCTGTTGTGTTCGTTTCGTGTTAATTCCTTCTGTGTTCCCGGTCCAAAATGACCGCCCCGTTATAGCCGATTTATAAATCCATATATTATCACCTCATGTTGTGTTAGATCTTTTTGTCAACTTAAGTTCTTGTGAACATTACAAGTTTTGAACTTCTATTTATGGCCTGTAGGCCACATTGACCTGAGCTCATACAACTCGTTTTTGAGTTAAAAAAGCATAATGTATGGATTATTTTGACTATAACAAATACTCAGATGAAACAAATCAAAGTTTATTTGTCACGTGCGCTGAATACAACCGGTGTAGACCTTACAGTGAAATGCTTACTTACAGGCTCTAACCAATAGTGCAAAAAAGGTATCAGGTGAACAATAGGTAGGTAAAGCAATAAAACAACAGTAAAAAGACAGGCTATAAAAGTAGTGAGGCTATCAAAGTAGCAAGGCTACATACAGACACCGGTTAGTCAGGCTGATTGAGGTAGTATGTACATGTAGAAATGGTTAAAGTGACTATGCATATATGATGAACAGAGAGTAGCAGTAGCGTAAAAGAGGGGTTGGCGGGTGGCAGGACACAATGCAGATAGCCCGGTTAGCCAATGTGCGGGGGCACTGGTTGGTCGGCCCAATTGAGGTAGTATGTACATGAATGTATAGTTATAGTGACTATGCATATAAGATAAACAGAGAGTAGCAGCAGCGTAAAAAGAGGGGTTGCAGGGGGGGCTCACAATGAAAATAGTCCGGGTAGCCATTTGATTACCTGATCATGAGTCTTATGGCTTGGGGGTAAAAACTGTTGAAAAACCTTTTTGTCCTAGATTTGGCACTCCGGTACCACTTGCCATGCGGTAGTAGAGAGAACAGCCTATGACTGGGGTGGCTGAGGTCTTTGACAATTTTTAGGGCCTTCCTCTGACACCGCCTGGTGTAGAGGTCCTGGATGACAGGCAGCTTAGCCCCAGTGATGTACTGGGCCGTACGCACTACCCTTTGTAGTGCCTTGCGGTTAGAGGCCAAGCAATTGCCGTACTAGGCAGTGATACAACCAGTCAGGATGCTCTCGATGTTGCAGCTGTAGAACCTTTTGAGGATCTCAGGACCCATGCCAAATCTTTTTAGTTTCCTGAGGGGGAATAGGCTTTGTCATGCCCTCTTCACGACTGTCTTGGTGTGTTTGGACCATTCTAGTTTGTTGTTGATGTGGACACCAAGGAACTTGAAGCTCTCAACCTGCTCCACTACAGCCCCGTCGATGAGAATGGGGGCCTGCTCGGTCCTCCTTTTCCTGTAGTCCACAATCATCTCCTTAGTCTTGGTTACATTGAGGGATAGGTTGTTATTCTGGCACCACCCGGTCAGTTCTCTGACCTCCCCCCTATAGGCTGTCTCGTCGTTGTCGGTGATCAGGCCCACCACTATTGTGTCGTCTGCAAAATTAATGATGGTGTTGGAGTCGTGCCTGGCCATGCAGTCGTGGGTGAACAGGGAGTACAGGAGGGGACTGAGCACGCACCCCTGGGGAGCTCCAGTGTTGAGGATCAGCATGGCAGATGTGTTGCTACTTACCCTCACCACCTGGGGGCGGCCTGTCAGGAAGTCCAGGATCCAGTTGCAGAGGGAGGTGTTCAGTCCCAGGATTCTTAGCTTAGTGATGATCTTTAAGAGCACTATGGTGTTGAACGCTGAGCTGTAGTCAATGAATAGCATTCTCACATAAGTGTTCCTTTTGTCCAGGTGGGAAAGGGCAGTGTGGAGTGCAATAGAGATTGCATCATTTGTAAATCTGTTTGGGCGGTATGCAAATTGGAGTGGGTCTAGGGTTTCTGGGATAATGATGTTGATGTGAGCCATGACCAACCTTTCAAAGCACTTCATGGCTACAGACGTGAGTGCTACGGGTCTGTAGTAGTCACTGGGCAGCTCGTAGCTTTTCTTCCCTTTGTAGTCTGTAATAGTTTGCAAGCCCTGCCACATAAGACGAGCGTCGGCGCTGGTGTAGTATGATTCAATCTTAGCCCTGTATTGACGCTTTGCCTGTTTGATGGTGCGTCGCAGGGCATAGCAGGATTTCTTGTAAGCTTCCGGGTTAGAGTCCCGCACCTTGAAAGCGGCAGCTCTACCCTTTGGCTCAGTGCGAATGTTGCCTGTAATCCATGGCTTCTGGTTGGGGTATGTACGAACAGTCACTGTGGGGACGACGTCCTCGATGCACATATTGATAAAGCCAGTGACTGATGTGGTGTACTCCTCTATGTCATCGGAAGAATCCCGGAACATGTTTCAGTTTGTGATAGCAAAACAGTCCTGTAGTTTAGCATCTGCTTCATCTGACCACTTTTTTATAGACCGAGTCACTGGTGCTTCCTGCTTTAATTTTTGCTTATAAGCTGGAAAAAGGAGGATAGAGTTGTGGTCGGATTTACCAAATGGAGGGCGAGGTGTACAGGTGATTTAGAATTTTTTTCCCTCTGGTTGCACATTTAACATGTTGATGGAAATTTGGTAAAACTGATTTAAGTTTCCCTGCATTAAAGTCTCCGGCCACTAGGAGCGCCGCCTCTGGGTGAGTGGTTTCCTGTTTGCCTATTTCCTTATACAGCTGACTGAGTGCGGTCTTAGTGCCAGCATCTGTCTGTGGCGGTAAATAAACAGCCACGAAAAGTATAGCTGAAAACTCTCTAGGCAAGTTGTGCTATTTATCACAGACTACTTCACTGTCAGTTTCCTGGCCTCTCTCCTCCTCGCCAGTGTCATGATCAAAGATATGAACAAGAGCCTCACATACAGTATATCGTTTGATCATTGTGCGGCTGAATTGTGAGCAAGGCCTCAAAAAAGCTTCATATACCAGAGCTGCGAGAAAAGCTCTATATATTATTGAAACAATGTTGTGATTGTTTGTGAGAATGCCAACAGGTGTGGTTCCCATTGGGGAAAGATTCTATTGGGGAAAGGTTCCCGTGGGGGTTGCCATGGAAGCCAAGAAGGGGAGCAAGGTGTGTGTGTGTGTGTGTGTGTGTGTGTGTGTGTGTGTGTGTGTGTGTGTGTGTGTGTGTGTGTGTGTGTGTGTGTGTGTGTGTGTGTGTGTGTGTGTGTGTGTGTGTGTGTGTGTGTGTGTGTTCAAACACACATGCATGTGGGGGTCTTGGAGAGGTAGTGTGTCCATCTGATGAATGGGCATGTGGCTGAATTTTATACACTAATTATATTCCCACCCATTCATTTCTAATGACCGGACATTTTTGACTTGGAACACCACAGGTGTACAAAAGTTAAATAAAACACCCAGAATGTCATGAAAATCATCAAAATGTGTTTTGTGTGTTCAGATGCCCTGTGTGGACAAAGTCATGGAACCTGATGAAAATCAGATTAAAGGAACTACATTTTTCAGAGAGAGAACTTGGAAATCGTTCCAATTCGACCAGAACACAACAGGAGGGTTAAGAGGAAGGCCCTGAACTCTCTCTCTCTCTTGAGTTGGAAAGCCCCACCAATTAGACACCTTCTCTACTTTACTACTTTAGGACCCCCTGTGGAGGCACAGGATGAGCAATGTGACAGGAAGTGTGTAGAGCTCATTAGAACAGGATGAGCGTGTGTTTGGGGGTTTAAGTGGGGGGGGGGGGGGGGGGGGGGGGGGGGGGGGGGGGGGGGATATTTATGCAGGAGTGTGTGCCTGCGGAAATGTGCAAACTATGAGTGTTTGCCCATGTGTGTCCACTCAAACAAAGCAGGTTTGATTTCCACAGTAGATGCCCAGTTTCAGAAGTGAGTTTTGTCCAGCCAGTTCCACTGAACAACAGGGGGGGGCTCTACCATTGATCCAAGTTCCAATTCACTGATGTCCAGAAACCTATTCTCATTTCCAAGAGGGATTGAAGACTTGTATCAATCGATTTTTGTATCGTTAGTGATGTGTTACGTCTGTGTGGCTTTGTTTGTTCCCTCCCTGCAGACAATGTGGATACAGCAAGGCCAGTCAAGAGGGAGACGAGGAGCTCTACTTCCAATGTGAGTAACTGTGGCGACACACTCTCCCTCTCTGTGTGTGTGTGTGTGTGTGTGTGTGTGTGTGTGTGTGTGTGTGTGTGTGTGTGTGTGTGTGTGTGTGTGTGTGTGTGTGTGTGTGTGTGTGTGTGTGTGTGTGTGTGTGTGTGTGTCTGCACTCTACGGATGGAGGAGGAATCTGTCAGTGTGTGTTGCCTGCATGCATGTGACCGAGAGAGATTACGTGTGAAGTATTAACTTGTGCGTGGCCATTAATGCTTCATTCGGCGTGTGTGTTTAGGCTACACTGGACACACTGCTCCAGCCCCTTAGATGGTGTGTGAGGCGGATATGTGATGGAGAGAGATGGAAATAAATAGGGATGGAGGGAGGGAGGAGGATGAGAGGGGGAATGGGGAGAGGGGAATTGATAGATGGAACAAAGACAACGAAGGAGGAGTAAGAAGACAGAGAGTGGGGGCCGGTCAGATGATTTGCCGTCCCCCGAGAAGGAAGGATTTGAATGTTTGTCGCAAACTTTTGCCGTTGCCCGTGTCTCTGTTTTTACATCAACCTTTTTGAAAAGCTTTGTTTGACAGATTGAGGGCGGTTTGACATTTTTCCTGTGTGTGTCTGTGTGTGTGTGTGTGTGTGTGCGTGCGTGCGTTGGGAATTAAATATGCCCGGAAAATGACACTCCATCAGCTGACGAGCTCACACTTTCTCTCAGACGTGAACAAATGCAGACAGACAACTACACACACTAAAAGCGTAAACACACACACGCTGACACACGTACTCACTCCCCCACCTCCCCCTTGACAACAATACGTTTGTAGTCTCTCGGGAGCCCCTCCAGCACAGTGTTTCCCTACCCTGGACCTCGAGTATCCCCAACAGTACTGTAGTCCTGGACAACACTGTTCTAGCATGCTGTACTGTATGTTGCTGCCCATCTAACCCATCAGTTATGACATGGAGCTGTTTCCTCCCCCATCGGTGGGTCTAATTACGTCTGTGTGTGTGTGTGTGTGTGTGTGTGTGTGTGTGTGTGTGTGTGTGTGTGTGTGTGTGTGCATGCCTTCATGTGTGTGTGTGCATGCCTTCATGCGTGTGTGTCTCCCGTGCAATCATGCAATGTTAATATGCGTTAATCCCCCCCCCCCAATCGCTTGTGGCAAAGACACGGTTAACCCTGAAACGAATCAGCTACACAAAAAAGCCCAAGCAGGGAGAGAGAGAAAAATGAATCAAAACTGGTGTTGGCCTGCTTTAAATAAATGTAACAACTCCTCCACTGGGCTGTTGTGTGGTTACACAACCCATTGCTCTGGAAAAGAGGATATTCGATCCTTCCACTTAACACTGGCCAGCTGGAATGTAGAAGCTTTCATTTTCTCTGCAATCAGACTGTGTGTGTGTGTGTGTGTGTGTGTGTGTGTGTGTGTGTGTGTGTGTGTGTGTGTGTGTGTGTGTGTGTGTGTGTGTGTGTGTGTGTGTGTGTGTGTGTGTGTGTGTGTGTGTGTGTGTGTGTGTGATCAATAAGCTGTTATGAGACAGTGAGTCGAGACCTGGTCGATTTAGAGTTGTAATCACATTTCAGAACCAGTCTGGTCCAAAGGCTTCTGGGAAGGCCCGGCTTCTTAGGTAGAAGTAGGGCCTAAGTACCACTGGTTTTGAATCATCAGAATAATTAAGTCGTGAGTAGAAGTCCAATTTGAGGTTT
>NC_074696.1:39721399-39727393 GCF_029448725.1 Salvelinus fontinalis | reverse complement strand
TGCAGGTAGAGTTTTTAGGTTGCCTTGTGAGGATAGAAACCGATAACAAAGTGACACTCAAAGGCTTTTACCTCAGGATTTTCTCTTTCCTGCCAATGATTTCCTGCCCTAGTTCCTAGTGAATATTATTATTGTTTTTCTCAACAGTTCTGAAGTCATAAGAGATAAACCCCTTGAACTGAGCTACTGTCTCCAGGAAACGTGAGCTGCACAAATAAGACATGCAGTGATGTGGTTGATTCCCAAGTAGCACAATAGGTGAGAAGGTGGTGACGGGACAAACGATGGATTCAGATTTTAAAACGCCATCCATACAGTGGTTGTCAAACGAAAGACCACACCGGATTACCGCTTATGTCGTGATGTCGTTTGCGTGCCTTAAATACGGTTTTGTGATTCACAAATGGGACTGGCGTGTCGTTTCTGTGGTGTTGTGGTAGATTGTTGCAGGTCGTAATCTTGCGTGACTGTCCGTGTCCCACAGTTAAGATCCCGACCCGTAGGACCTACATAGACCCAGAGACGTGTGAGGACCTGGTGCAGGCTGTCCTCACCTTTGCCAAAGAGCTCGACAACTCCAGCATCAAGATAGAGAGAATCGTACACACAGGTACTGAGACAGTGCTTTGGCTTTCGTATACTCTCATATTCTCTTTCTTTGTACTTCTGTCTTTTATCTTTGCCAATTTTCACTCCTCAGTCTCCCCTCTCTGTTTGTCCTGTTTTTATCTCCTTTCTTTCTTTCTTTCTTTCTTTCTTTCTTTCTTTCTTTCTTTCTTTCTTTCTCTCTCTCTCTCTCTCTCTCTCTCTCTCTCTCTCTCTCTCTCTCTCTCTCTCTCTCTCTCTCTCTCTCTCTCTCTCTCTCTCTCTCTCTCTCTCTCTCTCTCTCTCTCTCTCTATTTCTCTATATTTCTCTATATCTCTCCCTCTATCTATCTCTCTCTATCTATCTATCTCTCTATATATATCTCTCTCTCTCTCTATTTATCTCTCTCTCTATCTCTCTCTCTCTCTCTCTCTCTCCTCATCTCTTACTCACCCCCACCTCTCTCTGATAAACCAGCACTGCAGTCCGCTATCTAACCCCCTCTCTGTGTCTCCACCTGCAGGTGACTTTGGGGAGGTGTGCCGTGGCTGTCTCAAGCTGCCCAGTAAGCGGGAGCTTCCGGTGGCTATCAAGACGCTGAGGGCCGGCTGCTCAGAGAAACAGAGGCGCTCCTTCCTCAGCGAGGCCGGGATACTGGGACAGTTTGACCACTCCAACATCGTCCGTCTGGAGGGGGTCATCACCAGCGGTGAGCTAGTTACCGAAATCTCAAATGAACCCTTAGCCCCTATGCATTTACACCTAGCTCCTATTTACTATGCTTTATAGGGGGCAACTGTCTGGGGGGGGGGGGGGGGACATTTACTGAACAGACCGCACAAACCCCAAACGATTACTCGTTGACAGACGGACAGCAGTTGAAGTCCAACAGAGAAGGGAGAGGGGGGAAAGTATAGGAGGAAGTAAAGGTTAATGAAGAAAGGTAGGTGAGGAGAGTTTCAGAGGGGTAATGTTTCAGAGGGGCAGATGAGGTAGAACCAGAGTTGGAAGGAATGGGATTGGATGGGACTGGTGCCTGCCTGAACACACACTGTGCACCGTACGACTGCAGCAGATGCGTTGGGTACGGTAATTGGTGCTAGAGACACAGCAGGACTCTGAAACCCACTCTAATCTTCCCCTGCCGCCTCACACGTGTGCATGCTCACACACAGGTGTGCATACACACTCATTCCAACTGTCACACACAAGCACACACACACACCACACACACCGCCCTCGGATTGCAAATCACCTGCTTTGCATTGCTTACGCCCCACTAGCCCGCCATTCAACCCCCTTCCACCCCCACAGCCCACCTGTCAGCCCCCACCACCTCTCCCTCCATCAGAGGGCTCCAGCGCTACAACGAGGGTCATTAGCGAGACAGAGACGTGCTGCTAGCTAAACGTCCAGCAGGGGGCACCAGGGGGAGGTGGTGTAGGATCCCGGGTAGTGTGTGGTAGTATGTTAAGGGGAGGGGGGGGGGGGGGGGGGGGGGATCAGCAGGATAGTTGGTCTGGTAGAAAAGAAGAGGTAGCTAGTCTTGTAGTGAAGGGTGATAGAGTAGTGAGCCAGAGTAATGATAGTGATGTAGTGAGGCGTGATAGAGTAGTGAGCCAGAGTAATGATAGTGATGTAGTGAAGTGTGATAGAGTAGTGAGCCAGAGTAATGATAGTGATGTAGTGAAGCGTGATAGAGTAGTGAGCCAGAGTAATGATAGTGATGTAGTGAAGCGTGATAGAGTAGTGAGCCAGAGTAATGATAGTGATGTAGTGAAGCGTGATAGAGTAGTGAGCCAGAGTAATGATAGTGACGTGTGATAGAGTAGTGAGCCAGAGTAATGATAGTGAGGTAGTGAAGCGTGATAGAGTAGTGAGCCAGAGTAATGATAGTGATGTAGTGAAGTGTGATAGAGTAGTGAGCCAGAGTAATGATAGTGATGTAGTGAGGCGTGATAGAGTAGTGAGCCAGAGTAATGATAGTGATGTAGTGAAGTGTGATAGAGTAGTGAGCCAGAGTAATGATAGTGATGTAGTGAAGCTGTAGTGCTGTATGTGAGTGTTGCATGATAACGTGGGCGTATGATGTGGTAGAACAGAGTGATGGGCTAATGTAATAATTTTAGTCCTGTCTGCCTCTCCTCTCCTCCAGTCTGTCTGTTTGGGATAGAGGGTGCCTGAGGGAGGCTGATAGTATCCATTTATAGGGCACTTAGATCACAGCCAGCAAGAGGTGTGTGTGTGTGTGTGTGTGTGTGTGTGTGTGTGTGTGTGTGTGTGTGTGTGTGTGTGTGTGTGTGTGTGTGTGTGTGTGTGTGTGTGTGTGTGTGTGTGTGTGTGTGTGTGTGTGTGTGTGTGTGTGTGTGTGTGTGTGTGTGTGCTCGGTTTCCATGTTACTCTGCTCCAACTCTTGTCTGACACACACACACACACACACACTCCCTGGTCACTAAGGGAGTCACTGCTTTCTGTCTTTCTAATGGAGCGGCATCCTTTTCTCCTCAGCTGGCTGCTCTCTCTCTCTCTCTCCCTCCTTATTCCAGCGCTCCTTCTGTCCCCTCTTCTACTTTTTGTGTGTTCTGTCCCCTCTCCCGTTCCCCCATCCCTACCCCAGTGCCTACTCCTACTGGCCTCTCTTTTTCCCCCTCTCAGGTTTCTGTCTTCCCTCCCTCCACTATTTTGATACACTCTGGCCACCTGCGCTCAGCGAGTGTGAGAAGTGTGTGTGTGTGTGTGTGTGGGGGGGGGGGGGGGGGGGGGGGTGACTGAGAGAGCAGCACACAGGCCATCCTTCTCCTCTCCAGCTTAGTAGGTGAAGAATAGCAGTGCATAACCACTGCTGCCCCCAAGCCAGCTGGACTATAATAATAATAATGTGTGTGTGTGTGTGTGTGTGTGTGTGTGTGTGTGTGTGTGTGTGTGTGTGTGTGTGTGTGTGTGTGTGTGTGTGTGTGTGTGTGTGTGTGTGTGTGTGTGTGTGTGTGTGTGTGTGTGTAGGTAACACCATGATGATTGTGTTGGAGAGCATGTCCAACGGGCCCCTGGACTCCTTCCTCAGGGTAAGAGTGTGTGCATACTGTGTCTTTGTGTGCTCTTGTAACAGTGTTTACCTCAGCATGACTCCTGGTCTAGTTTCCGAACGTTACGTAAAATGGTTGGTATAAAAATAAATCCCGGGGCATATTGTGTATCCTTATAAGCCACACAACTAACCACTGTGTTATTTAATCCTTCATAACGGAGTTTGTTCTCCGTTGGAACTGCAATGTATTATATTGCATCTCTATGGTCCTTAACCCACTCCCTCTCCCTCCCTCCCCTCCTCCCTCTCTCCAGAAGCACGAGGGCCAGCTCTCCGTGCTCCAGTTGATGGACATGCTGGGGAGCGTGGCCTCTGGGATGAAGTACCTGACAGAGATGGGCTTCGTCCACCGCCGCCTGGCCGCCCACAAGGTACTGGTCAACGCCAGCCTGGGCTGCAAGGTGTCCGGCTTCAGACCCCTCCAAGAGGACAAGATGGAGGCCATCTACAGCGCAATGGTGAGACTACTGACTGATATTCTATTACAAGTAAAAAGTATATTACTAGATATATGTATATTTTTAACTAGTACTATATATTACAATTATTATTATTTTTTATATTATTTTACTACCTATAGTCTGTACTCTTTCCCATAGAGGCCATCTGTACCACGCTGGTGAGACTACTGCCTGATACGTACGGTTATTTACATTGTTAAAAACCGTATTGTTTACTCGCTTCTTTAGTCTTCTCCCATAGTTATAGAGGCCATCTTCACCACTACTCACTGTGATAGGTAATACATACTGTATGTACTGGGATATGTACTATATTATTTACATCGTTTACTCTTTACTCAAATAGTTTAGTCTTTACTCAAATAGACCACACTGGTGAGAGACCTGGCTGATATCTTCTCCTGTTAAATATATTACTCCTAATAAATATAAAAATCCCATCTTATAAAAAATGCTATACAAATCATACATTCAAATGACAATGACATCTTTAAAGAAGCCCATTGAAGCCGGTGGGAGAGGTGTGCTTCTTTTTGTATTTCCCCTTTGTGCTGAATCTGATGTGCAGTGTGTGTGCAGTGCAGACTTTGATTTAAAATACTTTCTATAATGAATCAGTGTTTCCCTGTGGTTTCTCCTTCTCGCTCGCTTTGTCTGACTCACTTTGTTCACTCTCTTTTGGTTGACAGTGGTTGATTCGATTTAGATTTAGTTGAGGCAGTGTATAGGATACATTTTATTTGACTGTACTTTACATGATGATTTAAGAGCGACTGCGTTTCGAACAATGCAACAACAGAAACCAGACCTATTCTGGAGTAGCGAGGAAGTAAAACTCGAATGGCTTTTCAGAAAATAAGTTTTCCTTGTGGCACATTTTATTTCCAAAGCGTGAAAGTCGCGACAAGATAAGTTTTTTGTGTTTCATTTGTATTAAGTTCAGTAGGAATGACTACTCTACTTTCGTACTGGTTGCCCGTGTCCCTAAATGACTACCGACCCGTAGCACTCTCGTTTGTAGCCATGAGGTGCTTTGAAAGGCTGGTCATGGCTCACATCAACACCGTTATCCCAGAAACCCTAGATCCACTCCAATTTGCATACCGCCCAAACAGATCTACAGATGATGCAATCTCTATTGCACCCCACACTGCCCTTTCCCACCTGGACAAAAGGAACACTTATGTGAGAATGCTATTCATTGACTACAGCTCAGCGTTCAACACCATAGTGCCCTCAAAGCTCATCACTAAGCTAAGGACCCTGGGACTAAACACCCTCCCTCTGCAACTGGAGCCTGGACTTCCTGACGGGCCGCCCCCAGGTGGTGAGGGTAGGTAGCAACACATCTGCCACGCTGATCCTCAACACAGGGGCCCCTCAGGGGTGCGTGCTCAGTCCCCTCCTGTACTCCCTGTTCACCCACAACTGCATGGCCAGGCACAACTCCAACACCATCATTAAGTTTGCAGACGACACAACAGCGGTAGGCCTGATCACTGACAACGATGAGACAGCCTATAGGGAGATGTCAGAGAACTGGCCGGGTGGTGCCAGAATAACAACCTCAACGTAATCAAGACAAAGGAGATGATTGTGGACTACAGGAAAAGGAGGACCGAGCACGCCCCCATTCTCATCGACAGGGCTGTAGTGGAGCAGGTTGAGAGCTTCAAGTTCCTTGGTGTCCACATCACCAACAAACTAGAATGGTCCAAACACACCAAGAAAGTTGTGAAGAGGGCACGACAAAGCCTATTTTCCCCCTCAGGAAACTAAAAAGATTTGGCACGGGTCCTACTTCTACAGCTGCAACATCGAGAGCATCCTGACTGGTTGCATCACTGCCTGGTACGGCAACT